>NC_045542.1:62068418-62305918 GCF_009769535.1 Thamnophis elegans
TGTTTTTACAGAAAAATTTAATGTTTTGAAATGGATGGGGGAAAGTGCTTTTTTTTCTTTTAAGGTTAAATAATTTGAAAGGATATAATGAATTTTGTTAAAATAAATGGTGAAAATTTACAAAAATTATTAAGTGGAAACATAAATATTACTAAACAGAATAACAGAGTTGGGAGAGATCTTGGAGGTTCTCTAGTCCAACTCCCTGCTCAGGCAGGAAATACTATACCATGGGGCCTGCAGATAAGATGTGTCTTGCGCTGGAAATGCCTACCCCTGGTTTAACAAAGGGGAAAAAGTTGCAATACATCACATGATGACAACGTCTTGTCACGAGTTTGACACCCTGGTTTCCTGCCTGCGCCCTATACTACTTCAGACAAATGATTGTTCAATCTCTTCTTAAAAATTTCCAGTGTTGGACCATTCACAACTTTGGAGGAAAGTTTTTCACTGATTAATTGTTCTAACTGTCAGAAAATTTCTCCTTAGTTCTTGGTTGCTACTCTCCTTTATTAGTTTCCATCCATTGCTTCTTGTCCTGCCTTCAGGTGCATTAGAGAATAGCTTGACTCCCTCTTCCTTGTGGCAGCCCCTGAGGTATTGGAACACTACTATCGTGTCACCCCAGTCCTTTTCATTAAATTAGACATACCCAATTCCAGCAACCGTTCTTTATATGTTTTAGCCTACATTCCCCTGATCATCTTTGTTGATCTTCTCTGCACTCTGCACTGCTTCAACATCAAGGAAGAAAAAGCAGAGATGTTTAAATTGATTGCTTTGTTCAAAGAAGATAATATAATTAATTATGTTTTTTTTTTATTTAGAAATAACTTCTGGATTTTATCCCTGTGATGAAAAAAAATGACACTTTGATTTTGGTTTTGCTGACTAAGTAGATTGTTGTTATAGAAATAAGTAGTGTGTTCTAATGTGCAAAAAGAAAAAGTTAAAGCGGCTGTAATGTTATCTTCTACTGTGCTAAAAAGTCAGAAGTCAATACTTTTTTTTCTTTTCCCCCTTTAACTTTCATTTTCTTTTTCCTTCCTCTAGTTGCCCATTATTTTTATTTTGTATTTTATATTTTGATAAATTAATAAAAATTTGAAACAGAAAAGGAATAGGCCCAGGTTGAACTGACTTTTCAAAATGTAAGAATTATCTTTCTGTAATGCTCAAAAGTCTGCCATTGATATATTTGATTCATACATTAATTAGGACAGTGATTAGGAGCTTTCCCGAAGCCTTCGGAGGACTAAAAACTACCCTGCTTGTAGGATCATTCCCGAACTTCCGGTTTGCCCATAGAACTGTTTTTTGGGCTCTGGGGGTGGGGGGCGAGGCGGGGGAGGCTCTTTTCACCCTCCCCAAGCACCTATAAAGCCTCTGGAGCCTGGGGTGGGCGAAAAATGGCTTTAAAAAAAGCTGAACTCAGCTGACACAGCAACACCTTCCGTGCCCTGTTAAATGGCTCTACGTGGCACCTGTGGCACTCATGCCATAAGTTCAACATTCTGGCATTAGGAGCTGCGGTGGCACATTGGTTAGAATGCAGTACTGCAGGCTATTTCTGCTGACTGCTGGCTGACTGCAATTTGGCAGATCGAATCTCACCTGGCTCAAGGTTGACTCAGCCTTCCATCCTTCTGAGGTAGTAAAATGGGGACCCAAATTGTGGGGGCAATGTGCTGACTCTGTAAACCACTAGAGAGGGCTGTAAAGCATAGTGAAACAGTATATAATTATAAGTGCTATTGCTATAAATAAAGAAAGCACAGGCCATGACAAAATGGACTCAGAAGAAAAGGAAAGAAGTGAAAAATCTAAGCGTGAATGTAAAAGTATTGCAAAAATAAAAATTGACATATTTCATGAAAAATAACAACATATAGTGTACATCAATTTCCCAACAGACTGAATGGAATGTGGATATAAGGAAAGAATATATAGGAGTGCTTCAAACAATGTACAAGGAATCATATTGCAAAGGGCCACTGACATAGAAGTATACTAATGGACTATTTTATTTTATTTTATTTTTTATTAAGAAACATGTAAAACACACACACACAAAACCTAGATGCACACCACATTTACACAATACAATATGAACAGGAGCTTCCTGTTCGTTCTAATAACAATTATCAATCGATACCACTCACTTTATATTATTTCTCCTATTGTATTTCATTTGGATTTCACCATTCTTAACCCTCTTATACTATATACTGATACTATTATTTTTTGAGTTTTGTTATATTCCTTCATTGATTCTTGTTTCTTTCCTCCATCCACCTATACCATTTATCCCTTATCTGGTAGAATTCTGATTCTTCTTTTCCCTGGATTTCTTTAGTTAGTTTGTCCATTTCAGCACAATCCATAACCTTTCTTATTATTTCATCTTCACTTGGAATTAATTTGTTTTTCCATTTCTGGGCAAAGGCAATCATTGCTGCCGTAATTATATGTAGTATTAAATACTGGATTTCTTTTTTGTATTTCGCAGACATTATTCCTAATAAAAATACTTCAGGTTTCCATTCTATTTTAACCCGCTATTGCCTCCAGCCAATTTTTGATCCTTTTCCAAAAAAAATTAGCCTCCTCACAGGTCCACCATAAATGGTAATATGTTCAGTGTATTGATTCGCATCTCCAACATTTTGGGGAGGTATTTGTTAAGATTTTAGCTAACCTTGTTGGTGCCAGGTGCCATCTGTAAAACATTTTGTACTGGTTTTCCTTGTATGCAACTGATAGTGTCATTTTTTAGTTTGTTCCCCAAAATTTTTCCCATTTGTCTAATTCAATATTATAGCCAAAGTTCTGCGCCCATTTTATCATTTGTTCTTTCATAATTTCCTCTTCCATTTTATACTTCAGGAGGAATTTATATATTCTCCCTATCATCTTTCTATCTGAGCTTTGAATAATTTTATCCAATTTGTTTGGTTCTGTTTTGATGTCATATAATTTAGTATCTTTATTGTATTTAGTTTTGATTTGGAGGTAAGTTAGCCAGTCAACTTTCATGTTCTGATCTGCCAATTCTTCAATTGTTTTTAAATGTCCCTGTCTATCAATTAAGACTCTGAATCTTAGCATTTTGTTCAAATCTATAAAATTTGGGTGAGTCATCCTTTTTGTTGGTGATAACCAATTTGGGATTTTCACATAGTGGATTTTTTTGATTTTGAGCCATTTTTGCAATAACACTCTTCTGATTAAATGATTTTGAAGGTATTTCTGCATTTCATTTTTGTCATCCCACAGGAATGTATGTCAGCCTGTTTGCAAATCATGGCCTTCTAAGGTCAAAATTCTTTTATTCTTTAGCTCAACCCAATCCTTCACCAATGTTATTGTTACTGCTGATGCGTATAAATCCCAATTCGGTAATGCTAAGCCGCCCCTCTCCTTCCTGTCTTGCATTGACTTTAGTTTAATCCTCGCTTTTTGTCCCTGCCATATGAACCTAGTGGTTATTTTAATTTTTGAAAGAATTTTTTTGAAAGAATTTTTAATAGGTGCGGCTTGAATCAGGAATAAAAAAGATTCTTGGCAAAATATTCATTTTAATTGTCGCTATACATCCCATGAGTGATAACTGAATATTTTTCCAATTTTCTAAATCTTTCTTTATTTGTATCACCAATTTATTAAAATTATTGTCTTTAATTGTGGAATATTTTGCCGACACCCAGATCCCCAAGTATTTCACTTTCTTAGTAATTTGCATTCTGGTTGCTACTTCCAGTTCCTTCTTGCTTTTTTGTCATGTTCTTGGTTATCATTTTTGTTTTGTCTTCATTGATCTTTAGTCCTGCCACTTCGCCATATTCTTCTAATTTTTGAATTAATTTCAGGCTGGATATTTTATTTTATTTTTACAAAAAAAGGTTACAGATGGGAAAAATGTGCATGGAAGAGAATAATTGATTCATTTGAAGGATGGAAGTAGGAACAAAATGCTACCATTCATGAAGACAAACTATCTCTGGTAACCTAAATTGGCTTCAAGGAACTGGATTTCCATAATATTATAGGAAAGACTTTGTGTTTCTGTATGTCTTTGATGGCATCTAGTTATCATCTGGATTTTTTTCAGCCCAGATGAACTTTATTAGGACAGAGGTTGTATCTGCATTTCAACAATCTGGAATCAAATGGAATTTTCAGTGAATTTGATGCTACTGGTAATCCAAATGATACAATTTTGAGGTTCATAGATTTATTTTTTCTGAAGTTTTTCTTGTTACTATATATTTTAATGAACTTTGAAACCTCCATTGCTGGTTTATCAGATTGCTACAAGGTGACTTTATATTACAATTCCCTTTGAAGAAATGAGCCACAAATAAAATTGTTCTTTATAAAATAAATCAAACTAATACAATTAAAGAAGCTATAAGTATCTTTCAAAGGTAATCATCAGAAACTTTGAAGAAGTACAATAGTTAACTAGCCTTACCTTTTGAGAATGTTTATGTAAAGGTAGTACATCTCGCTGAAAGAGGTTCCCCAAAATAGGCCATGGAGCAGGTCCAGGGGGCAGCTGCCCTTTTCTCTTGTACATTTGGAAATATGAGACAAGAGTGAAAAGTATACAGAGAAGAAGTAGAACTCCTGTCCATGTCAGCTCCATCCTCTTCTGAGTTATTTTCCTCTTCAAAACTCCCAGAAACGGTTTCAATGAGACAATATTGAAAGAAGAAGGCAACTGGAGCCCCAATCACATTTAAATAACATATTTTTCCTAATCCTGTTTTTTAATCCATGTGTTTCCTTTCTGGTATTAATATAGGGTAATTATTTACCAACATCTCTACCTTTGGACTCTGGGTTCAGATGAGTTCTTGTTTCTGTACATTTTGTGCAACAATATGGAGCACCTATAAATTGAATTGAAAACATGGACATTTGCCTTTTATATAACTATCCAAGGTAAAAATGGAGCATTCAGAACTTCTGAAGGCAAGATGTTCCACTATTTAATTGTTCTCACTGTTAGAAAATGTGTCCTTAGTTCTAGGTTGCTTCTCCCTTATACTCTGGGAAAGTCAGGTCTACTGGCCTTTATGAAAGGTGAGGAGGGTTGAGGCTGACACAGGTGCAATGGCAAAGAAAGCACTTCTCCTGGACACTGCCAGCCAGAATAATCAAGCCTGCAGCATGCCAGCACAGATGGGATGGGCCAAGCCAATTGAGTCCCTCAAGTAGTCTGCTCTTATGCCATCAGCTGCTTTAAAGATGATTACCAACACCTTGAATTGCACCTGGAGGCAGACCGGCAGCCGATACAGTCACAGATTAGTGATGTTATATGGGGCATTCTTTGGACCCCAAGAACTGTCTGAGCCACCGCACTCTGTACCAGCTGTAACTTCCAAATGCTCTTCAAAGGTAGGCTCAACAGAGCACATTACAATAGCCCAATTGTAAGATATCTAGCTCCTGAAAAAAAGAGGCCAGGCATTCCTGATCCAGGAAATGCCACAATTGGTACACAACCCAAAGTTTCTCCTTAGCCACGACTGCCACCTGCTCTTTGGGCAGGAGTTGCAAGTCCAGGAGACCCCCTCCCAAAAAAATTCTGAACCAGGGTAGTGCCATCTCATTCATATTCAAAGATGACAAAGCCTCCTGTACCCAAAGCCATTTGGTCTTACCAGGATTCAATCAAAGGCCCATGCAGCCCCACAGCCTCCAGGCACCACAAGAGGGAAACCAGAGTATCATTTGGGTCACCAGGAGTGGGAATATAGATTTAGATATTGTCAAAAGTCTGCAGACACCTGAACCCATGGTGACAGATGATCTCACCCATATGGATTCATATGGATGATGGAAAGGAATAGAGACGAGTGGCAAGCCCTGCAGAATGCCACATGATAATGACCAAGAGCTCGATCTCTCAATCCCTATCAACAGTGATTGGAATCAGCTTTGAGAAAGGAGCTGAACTAGCACTAAACTGTGCCACCCAGCTGTATTCCCCATTGCTAACCCAGAAGGATATCATGATCAATGGTATTGAAAGCCATTGAGAGGTCATGGAGAGCAAGGGTGGTTGCAATATCCCAATCCCACTCTCACCAAAGATCATCAAGTGTGAGCAATGCCATTTCCATCCCATAACTAGGCCTGAATCCTGACTGAAAGGGATCCAGATAATTTGCTTCATCTAGGACCCTCTGAAGCTGTCAGGTCCCCAGATTTTCCATAACATTCACCAAAAAGGAAATTGGATGAAAGTTGTCCTGGCAGTGATGGTTTTTTAAGGAGGAGGCAAACCAAGGTCTCTTTAAAAGCCTCCAGAAATACCCTCCCTCTAATGACATATTAATAAGGTGACCAGATTTTCAGATTGGTAAAGAGGGACACCTTTGACCGGGGGGGGGGGTGATTAAAAATTTTATACGGAGCAACAAAAATTTTCATATAACGCAAAAATAGTATTGTAATGTTTTTTTTATTTCAACATAACTACAATTTACAAATATAAATTGTAACTGTTGCCAAACATCCGAATTTTGATCATGTGACCATGAGGATGCTGCAACGGTCGCTAAGTGTGAAAATGGTCGCTAAGTGTGAAAAATGGTCATCAGTCACTTTTTTCAATGCCATTGTAACTTTGGTCAATATATCACCTTTCTTGCCACAGTTCTTAAGTGAATAAATGCAGCTGATAAGTTAGTAACATAAGTGAATCTGGTTTCCCCATTTGACTTTGTCAAAAGGTGATTATATGACCCCAGGACACTGAAACCATCATAAATACGAATTTGTTGCCAAACATCAAAATTTTGATCCCGTGACCATGAGGATGCTGCAACGATCGCTAAGTATGAAAACGGTCGCTAAGTGTGAAAAATGGTCATCAGTCACTTTTTTACAATGCCATTGTAACTTTGGTCACTATACCACCTTTCCTGCCACAGTTCTTAAGTGAATCCTAAGTGAAGATGTTATATCTTAAGTGAATCTTAAGTCTTAAGTGAAGATGTTATACAGTAGAACCTCTGGTCACGAACGCTTCTGACCAAAATATTCATATTCTCCCCCCTCCCCCCAGCTGCTGATTTCCCCTTCTGCACCATTTTTTTTGTAAGCGCCAAATTTCCAAAATTAGGTTTGATTCCTGACCAAATCAGTTTGCGACCAATGTTATGGAACGAATTATGGTTGTGACCAGAGGTTCTACTGTATTCATGCCTTTACATACTCTATATCACCTCAAAATGTTGCACAGCCTTCATAAGTTTCTAATACAGATAAAATTAAATACAACATCAGAACCATAAAAAAGTAAAATTAACCTGGCTGGAAAATCCTATGCCTGTCTTGCTATTATTACTGACACACTTGCTGCAGTATTTGATGGCTAAAAGAAAAAAAATATATTGTTAAAGTGTGTATTATGTTCACGCCCATGTCTTGTCTGCTGCGTTGATTTTGAATTCATTAAAAGAGCTTATTTTACATCAAATCCCTCTCATATTATTCTCCTATGTTCAATAAACCCTAAGAGACAGCATACTATACATGAAATTCCTGTAACTGTTTATTTAGTAAATTGTGGAGCTGAGTTTATCCAATTAACTCAGTTTTTGGACTTGAATAATCACATACAATAAAGGAAATAAAACTATTTAGAATGAAGTGTAGTTGGTTATTTGTGATTAAGGGTGTCATGCAGAAATAATTATAGTTTTGATCAGGAAAATACCCTAAAAAACCCCTTTTGTTCTTTCAGGGTTTTTTTTTTTTAATGATTTTTCCATGGCACATCACATACTGTTTTGAATAAAAAAACAGCAGCTGCACATTCTTAAAAACCTACATTATTTTAAAATGCATTAAAAAATAAAAGAAAAAAACCCAGCACACTTACCAGCAGGCAGAAACTCCAAGTTTCAAAGAAACTTTCCCACCATTTTAGAGTCCTCCAACCTCCGTGCCCCTCCCCACCGGAAAATCCAGGAAGTAACACTGGCGACCTCTCTAGCCATTTCCTGCAGCTCTATGGTACTAGATCATTTTTTTCTTATAAAATGAGGTGAACGCGACCAGCGCGCGGGGGGGGGGGGAGGTCCGTTTTGTTGCTTTAACGTTTTAATATCTTCAATGAAAGTACTGAGACAGAGAGAGAGAGGGATTAGACAGGGTGTCTTTTGTCTTGCCCCGGTTAGGATTTCTTAAGCAAATCCACTGGGCTTGCAACATGAAGCCAGAAAATCGGGACTTTTTTAAAAGGCGGAGGGATGCAGGAAAAATTGTTATAAAGCATGCTTGTCACGCTGAAATCGGTACATCTGGTCACCCTACATATTAATCATAACCTGGATCCACCCTCTGGTCACTGTCCTGGAGGCTTTCAACATTCAGAGGGACAAGGATCTTACTGACAGGTGGTGGCGCTCACAGGGTTGAGGGCCTTGTCTACTTCATTCCTTAAAAGATGAACTTCCATGACCCCTCTCCTGCCTGAGGAAGTATCCTTCAAATAACGCAAATAGCTTTTGAACTCTTGTAGGATTTAAGGTGTTTCTTTCCTCAGCTTTTGTCAGCTTGTTAGAGATGATCTTTCCGCCTTGAATTCAGTACTATGAGGGTAATGAAATACAAACTGCTTTAAACTGTGACTTCCAGGAGGGTTACGCAAACTTGGACTCTCATCCAGAACTACTAAACTCCTGATTCATCATACAATTATATTTTAAATAGTCAATATTTTCATTGAATAAATTACCAGGAAGCCTCTGAGGTAAATTAAACCCAATTTTCAATTCCCCCAAAGTTTTATAAACTTTCAAAATCAGTATCAAATTGTTTGTGAGGTACTCTCTGTCCATCAGGTAGTGGAAAGGAATATTTTTATCAATTCATTTATATCCAAGTCTAGTAATGAAAATCTGACCAGTGGAAAAAGTGACATCAAAGAACACAATGTCTGGACACAAGCCATAGCACAGAATAACTCAGATAACTAGGTCAAGATCAGAAGATGTGGAAAGGCCTGGACCATATAATCACTAAGACTTGAACACCACAGAATGGATAACTTCATCACCACCATCATCATCTGGGATGAACTACTTTCATCTTAGGTGCATATTGGAGATATTTATACAGTTATCCAGATTTGGTATCTACATGCCCACCTTCTGTTTTCTGAAAAGGAAGCAATCAATATAATCACTTGGTTTCTGGGGATCTAATGTCTTCTTGTTCAAATCCACCTTCTCATGGATATAATCGCGGAATTTTTCAACCTCAGCAAAAGACTTGATGTGTCACCCAAAAAAGTATTCCATTGTTTTTGGAAAAGTATTGTACACCTGCCACAGAGTACAAATTAAATAGTATGCCTTTTTGGTCATTATTGTGGAGGCTTAATACCCCAACTGTTCAGAGAGTAGCTTTTACTTTGATATTACTAATTGTCAACCCTCAGATAGGTCCAAGACCAGAAGACAAGAATCACAAGAATCTCAGTATGTTGTCTTTAATTGTAGTCACGAGTAAATACAGCATCTAGAAATTAAAATGGGAATGTATCATTGTAATAAGTTAATTGAAGAGGTGTCTCTTGGAAAGTTCCCCTAGATCTCTCCTCACCTGGGCTGATTTCCATGCAGGAGATACTTTGCAAGGGAGTCACCTGCTCCTTTCCTAGACTCCCCCCACCCCATCTCTCCTACAAAGGGATAATGGTGAAAAAGGCCAAAGTCCTTGAAGACTGGAAGAAAGAAGTGTGCGCATAAACCTATGGGAGTTGTCTGAAAAGCCATGACAAGGAGAGATGTACCTGTCTACCATCTGACATGATAATTAGCACTGCTAATTAGCACTGCTAATATGATTCATAGCTGTATGTATACCATTGCACTTTAAAAAATGTTATAATACTTTGTAAAATATAATAATTAGTTTGATTGTAATATTGACATTGTCCTTATATCATTAATTTATAAGAAATCAGTGATTCTAGAATAAGCAGATCAGGAACCAAAGGAGTTACGAAAGAAGGAAATGATCTCCTAGGAAATAAACCTAGCCAGGAAAGGTTTGCTGAGAATCAATTTATGTTTGAATAGCTCAATCCCACTAGATGTGTGGATTTGATAGCTCATGCTTAGTAGCTCATGGCATTTAATCTTTGCAATTCTGATTTGGACATTTGCACACACAGAGAGACCTAGTAGGAAAAATGGGGTATCAGGATAAGCATCAGAGAGGAAAAACATACCATTCCTAGGAAACTATAAAGAAAACTTATTTGAGACTCCACAATCTCCTGGTTCTATATGAAGGTGTGATCTTTGTAATCAAATCGATTGCCAAAGATTACTGCACAGATCACATTAGAAACATCCCTACACCAGACATGGAGAGAATTGTGAGATTCAATTTTCAGTGAACCAAAAAAAAAAAAATGGAGTTGCTTCAGTTCAGGTATTTTTGTGCAGTAGAGTTGCACCCAATAAAAAGAACACGTTTTCAAGCTTTGACTGCTAGGGTATGAACCAACAAGTCACTGCCAAATATTAGCAGCCTCATAGATCTTTTCCACAGCAATCTGGCCCCAACATAGTATTTGCCACCATTCTAACTGAGTCCAACGTCTTCTTCCTTTCATCTTTCCCAACCCTCGCTAGAGGCCTTTGCACAAACTGTCTGAAATATGAGAAATTGGTCATTTGCTCTTCAAAGTGTCTTTTTTGAAAAGTGTTTTGTGAGGACCAGTTTAAGGGGAGATTATATTTTCTTGCAAGTAAAGAACAACCTGGGACGACTTCAGGAGTGGAAGAAAAATGGTGGAAAAACCATTATCAAAATCAACATATTTACAAAACCTGAGGCTTGCTAGGCCTCGCCATGCTCTATTTTGGGCCTAGCAGGCCTGCCTGAAGCCTGCTGGAGCCAAACTGAGGCTCGTGGGGATCCTAGAAAGGGTGGGAAAGTCTCAGGTGGGGCTAGTGAGAGTTACCTGTAGGTCACGGAGAAGGCAGCTCAGTTGGACCACAGGGAATGTACCACGTGGCAGATTAGGCAGGGAAGCCACCCAGAGGGTGAGGAGTGACTGGGCAGGGCAGGGGGCATGGCATCTGCACTTAAAATGGTCTGTGCATGTGCACAACATTAAAAGGGGGGGGATTACATTTTTTCAATGAAGATTGTTCTGCGCATGTGCAGAACAGAAAATTAAGATGGCGCCACAGAGGATAGAACCGGTATGGTCACATGTCTGCCAGAATTACTACCTTTTCAGCCAAACCGGACCAAATAAGTAGGAACTCACCTCTATATTAGCCT
The DNA here is from genome assembly GCF_009769535.1 of Thamnophis elegans. Lineage (NCBI taxonomy): Eukaryota > Metazoa > Chordata > Lepidosauria > Squamata > Natricidae > Thamnophis > Thamnophis elegans. The sequence goes on from NC_045542.1 coordinate 62,079,747, forward strand.
CAAAGTAATAAAATGCACCAGTTCTGTTTTTGCCAGTTACATGAAATGTTCTATTTTACAAAGTTAAAACTAACCCTGATAATCCAATCTAGTCCTTCTTTAGCTTACTAAGAATCTTTGTGAAATCTAAGAAACATACGCAAAAGACATAAATGACTCAAATGCCTATATACTAATTCTCAAAGTTTATGGAAGAAATAGGATGAACTTGAAATATTAGATAGATATGATATAGTTGCCATCACTGAAATTTGGTGGGGTGAAACTCATGACTGGAATGTACTGATAGAAGGATGCAAACTATTCAAAAGAAACAGACCTAACAAAAGAAGTATAGCTGCATTATATATCAAAGATCCCTACATCTCTACAGAAATACACAAAACCAAGGATGAAAACCTCCTAGAATCCATATGGGTTAATGTAAAAAAAAAAAAGAATGACATTGCTATAGACGTACCCTACAGGCCAACCAACCACTTTGTTAATCAATTAACAAATGTTAGCAGACCACAGTAGGAATTGGAGACTTTAACTAACTTGATATCAACTGACAGAAAAACTCTGCAGCAAGTTGGAGATTGAACAGATTCCTAACCAAAGTTAGCTGACAACTTTGATATCCGAAAGATAGAGGAGGGACCTAGAGGAAAAATAAAATGTGGACCTAGATTGTTTTGGCCAATATACTGACTGATTCAGCCCGTTCGGACCGGTTCAGGTGAACCAGTTGTTAATTTTTGTGCAGTTTGGAGAAATAGCTAATCATACCACTGGCTACCACCCCTCAGCCCACCTGCCCCATCCTGCTCCTCCCAGGCACTCCTTATCTTGCCTCATCCACCTTGGTTGCAGCATAGAACTCATGCTCTCTTTCTCCCTTACTTCTAGTTCCCTTGTGTCAACCACATGGCCCCTTGAGGCTCAGCTCACTTGCCTGCCTTTGCCCCAGCCCACCATACAACCCAGCTCCCTGCCAAGCCTTCCTTCATGATTCTTCCCTTCCTCCCACCCAGACCAGCTACCTGCCTGCCTCATGAGCCTTCCTTCACCTCTCACTTGGCCTGAGAAGGTAAGGCCAATTGCAGGGAAGGGAGACAGGTAGCTCTGAGCCTGCTGCATTTGGCCAAAGTGCTGCCTGGTGTGGGGAAAATATTGAGGATTGGCCATACTTTGGGCCCAGCTCTCCCAACCTGATCAGGCAGGTGTGTGGGCAAAGGCAATCTGGTAAAGAGGTGATGTGAGTGGTGCCACTGACCACTCCCATCTGCTGGCAGCCACAGCAGGCGAGGCCCAGCAACATGGAGAGTCTGGGTGGAGGCGAGATGCATGGTGGGGAAGGAGGACAAGTGGTGGTGGTTCAGTCTGGCTCACTTTTCTCTATGCCACCAGAAATGGAAGTAAGGGCAGGACAGGCGAGGATCAAAGTTGAGGACATCTGGGAAAGCCGAACCGCTGCCCAGCCCAGAGCTGCTAGGCAGGTTGGGAGAGACAGTGGCTGGGGGCATGCGTGGCCAGCCTCTCTTTGTGACATGGGCCAGGGACAGTAATTTCTTCAAGGGGGACTGGCCAGGAGCATCCGGTGAGCTCGACCTAGGCTGGCTGGCTTGCACAGTGCTCCTCCTGCCTTCCTCTCTGCAATGAAGCCCTGGTGAGAAGAAGTGGCTCAACACATGCCTTCCTTCCCTCCACCGAAGCTGAGCACCAGGGCCTTTCCATTGCTGGCCTGCTGAGTCGGTGGTTTCCTGCTCCTGCTCCCAGAGCCACTCTGCAGCTCCAGGAGGTCACCATGATACTGCTTCAACTGCCGGGAGAGTGGAGCCCACAACCTCAGCAAGCCAGCAGCAGAAAGGGTCTGGCACCTTAGTGATGACCTATCTAGACATCCACAGTGTGGTCATTGAAGTATTCCCTGAAGGAATGAGGCAGGAGGCTTTAGCCAATCAGGCACGACCTGGCTGTTGCTGACTGTCAGTCGTAGCGATGAGGACTAAACAGTTATGACCGCCAAGTGAGCGAGCATTTGCAACTTCTTGGGGGGGGGGGGGCTCGAGTTCAAGGCTCGGAAGGAGGGAGTGTCTTCTCGGGGAAACCCGGTGGCCCTCTGCCTTCCTTGTCTTCTCTGCCATCCTTCTCTTGGGTGTTATGGCCTTTGCTCTTTGAACATGCCTTTCTTTGGCATTTCCCAGGCAATGATTGGAGATGCATATAACCAGGCGCCTCTTCTCTTTGGGATCCTTACAGAGAACTCCAGTTTGGTGATTTAATGAGAAATATTTTTATTTCTAAGTTGGAGGTCATTGTATAATATGTGAGCATTTGCTTCCCCAAATAGCTTTATTTGTTATGTATCATAATGTATGTTTAAATGTGGTAATAATGTTGGGGCATGTACACTTAGTGCAGTGACATTGAGTTGGCCATACCCACCCAGTCACATGACACACATACACAGCCACACCTACCCAGCCAGTCATTAGGGCACAGAACCGGTTGTTAAATTATTTGAATTTTACCACTGGAGCAGGGGGAGGAACCCCAAGATTCTGTTTTAGGCCCAGTACTCTTCAACATTTTCAAAAACAGTTAAATGCTTCTTCCCATTTGCTTTCTGCCTTGGCTGCTTTTCCTTGCTGAACCATTTTGACGGTTTCACCTTAAAATTATTTGTACTTTTTCTCTGACTTCTTATAAGGTATGTGTTCTTCTGCAATTCCAATAATGGTCCATTGAATTTCCTGCAACAGTTCATCAGGCATCTTCTCAGCAGTGTACAGTTGTTCAAACCTATTTTTCACCTTAATTGTATATGTAGAAGGGATTTTGGCAACATCAAATATCTATTGTAAACTACAATAGTTAGTTAACCTTACCTTTTTATAGGATTTATTCAGAGGTAAAACATGTGAGCATTTGCTTCTCCAAATAGCTTTATTTGTTATGTATCATAATGTATGTTTAAATGTGGTAATAATGTTAGGGCATGTACATGGAGCAGGTCCAGGGGGAAGCTGCCCCTTTCTCTTGTACAATTGGAAAGATACAAAAAGGGGGGAAATTATAGAGAGAAGAAGCAGAACTCCTGCCCATGTCAGATCCATCTTCTTCTGAGTTTTTTTTTTCCTCTTCAAAAATCCCAGAAGCTGTTTAAATGAGACACGGTTGAAAGAAGGCCAACTGAAGCCACTATCTAATCTAAATTCCATACTTCCTCTAACTTTTTTTAAACAATGTTTTCTTTTATTTCTATCACTACAGGGCAATTATTTATCAACATTCCTAACTTTAGACTGTAAAGACAAATAAATTACAGATTCTATACATTTTGTGGGGGAAGCATGGTGTGCATAAAAGTGGAGTTCACAAAACAGACATTTGCCTTTTATGTAACTATCCAAGGTGAGGATCTGAAGATAATTGTTGGCCACTGGCAGTGTAAAAAAAAAAAAATCAGGAAGACTTTGAACTCAAAAATTAAACTATGATGTTATGCCATTTAGGATTTAAAGTTCATTCAAAACTTACTTTAAATCTCTTATTGGGAGGCAGATTACTAATTTCAGAATGGTTGGAAATGGGGAATTCACTCATTGAAGCCATAAATGTGCATAAAGTATTTGTATGTATGTGGAGGTGAGACTTAACTTGTGAACTTCAAAGAGTTGATGACCCATGCAGCCCCACAAATTACAGGATATGAAAGAGCAATTCATTAACATTTATTTATTGATTTTCTTATCAAATTTATGTGACTGCTTATCTCACAAGAAGTGATTCTAGGTTGTGTATAGCAGGGGTCCTCAACCCCCAGTCCATGGATCAGCACAGGGCTACAGCATGCCAGAAACCAGGCCACACAAACAGGGAAAGCCACATCCGCAGAGTTTAGGCAGCACACAAAACCACACTCCCTCCGATCCATGGAGAAACCACTCTCTACAAGAACCAGTCCCTGATGCCCAAAGGTTGGGGGCTGCTCACGTATTGCAAAGAAAGTATAAAAATAACATGCTGAAACCAATCATATTCGCATACGCAAACACAGATTCACACATACACAATTCAATTAGCAGAAGAGCAGCCTCAAAAAGTGACCAGTCCTTTCACGACAAAACCAGGTGTTGAGGGATTTCTGGAAAATAAGGAGGGATAGAGCTGAGCTGACTAAGCTGATGGAGGAGAATGTTCCATAAGGAGAAAGCCTGCTTCCTTGGGTCACCATGTGCAGTTCCTGAGAGATGGAAAACCTCCCCCCCACCTCCAGCACCCTTCTCTTGCCTGATCTGATGAATGAGCAGATCAGTGGTGGGATTCAATTTGTTTTTACTACTGGTTCTGTTAGCGTGGCTTAAGGGGTGTGGAACGGCTTGGCGTGTCTTGGTGGGTGTGGTTGGAAGGATACTGTAAAATCTCCATTCTGTCCCCACTCCAGGAGAAGGTTACTGCAAAATCCCCATTTCCTCCCAATCAGCTGGGACTCGGGAGGCAGAGAATAGATGGGGGTGGGGCCAGTCAGAGGTGATATTTATTGGTTCTCCGAACTACTCAAAATTTCCGCTACTGGTTCTCCAGAACTTATCAGAACCTGCTGAATACCAACTCTAGTGAAGATGTAACTGGGAAGAGGCAGTCCTTCAGATAACCCAAATAACTTTTGAATTCTGTGTGTCTTAAGATTTTTCCTGTCACCAGCTTGTTAAGGTATTGAATTCAGTACTGTGAACCTTTTACCGGTGGGTAGGCCTGCTTTTATCTATTTAGCAGGAGAAAAAAAAAACCTCAGCCCAATTATCCACAGCACCTATAATTCAGCAAGAAGGATTTCCTTAGAATTTAAGATCTTATATTAGGATCACATATGCATTTTTGGAAAAATATATCTAAAATAATTGCTTCATTTAATTCTTCAAATAATGTGCATACCTCCAGCTACTTTCTTGATTAGTCCATGTCCTGAATTCTAGACAATCTGCAAATTAAAATGTTTCTTGCGTTTGCCTTGTCCTACTCTTTATGAAGAGTGAATTGTGTTTCACTGTCACTAGTGGGGTCATCAGGAAAAGATAGTTCATGCAGGAAGAATTCCCCTGAAATGTGACTGGGTAGACTTTGGAAATCTATTCAAGGTTGGTTAAGTTTTAATGTTTATAAAACAGAAGAACCCAACATGAACTGAGTCTTTTACTTTGAAACATATTCTGTCCTGTCTCCATAATTTTTATATTTGTTTAACACCCATTTCAAAAACTGTATTTTCCTGGCTTTATGTAGCTTATTCTTAAGCTACTCTCTATTTAGTGCCTACTTTGGTCCAGCCAATTCAAATACTCCAATTCTCCATCATGGTCATTATGAGGAAGAAATTGACCTTCTTTTACAAATCAGAGATGATCTTTCTGCTTGTTTTATGAATAATTTTCTGTTGTAGATTGTAGATTGTAGAAGTTTATTTATATGCTGCCCTTTTCCCTGGGGGACTCAGGGCGGCTCACAACCCAAAAGGGGGGGGGGAGACAAACTTGTAACATATAAGACAATACATAATTAAAACACAACATTCACTATTAGAATTGCCTTGTTATACTGGTATATATAGGCAGCGATGCCTTGTTGAACAATGAAGGAATAAGATCTCTGTTTGAAGGTATGAAATGCAAGGTTAACAATGAATAGAAGTATACTCTCTGGGGGAAAACAATGCTAATGTTAACTGAATATATATGGTAGAAAGAAAATGAGGCCTTTAGTTACATTAGAGGAAATATCTGAGATGGTAAATATTATTTGAAGATGTAGATGTTAAAACAACCGTAACCAAACGACATGCTGCATGTGATGATGGTTTTTCTTTTTTATTTTTTTTTCCTTTATTTCTTCTTCCCCTTTAGGACTTTTTTTTTGTCTTTTTTGGCCTCCCCCCTCCCCCCACCCTTTTTTTTCTTGTTTTGTTTTTGTTTTTGTTTTTTAAACCCTAGCTTATTGTGGTGCTTATTAAATATACAACAGAGAGATACGGGATGTATAAACTTAGTAGGGATGCACCTGTGATCAAACGACATATTGTATGTGAAGATGGGTTTCCCCTCCCCCCCTTTTTTTCCATTTTCTCCCTTTCCCATTGTGTAATAAAAAAAACAAAAAAAAACAACACAACATTCATGCCATTCGGGCGGGTTACAGTCTTAGCCCCAGGCCTGACGGGATAGCCAGATTCTGAGGGCTGTGCGGAAGGTCTGGAGGGTGGTGAGGGTACGAATCTTCACGGGGAGATCGTTCCATAGGGTCGGAGCTGCCACCGAGAAGGCTCTCCTCCGCGTGGTTGCCAGTCGGCATTGACCGGCAGATGGAACTCAGAGGAGGCCTAATCAATGAGATCTAATAGGTCGCGTGGAGGTAATTGGCAGTAGGCGGTCTCTCAAGTACCCAGATCCACTACCATGAAGGGCTTTATGGGTGACAAGTAGCACCTTGAAGCGTACCCGGATATCGACAGGTAGCCAGTGCAGCTCGCGGAGGATAGGTGTTATGTGGGTGAAGCGAGGTGCACCCACAATCGCTCGCGCGGCCGCATTCTGGACTAGCTGAAGTCGCCGAATACTCTTCAAGGGCAGCCCCATGTAGAGCACGTTGCAGTACTCCAGCCTAGAGGTCACAAGGGCACGAGTGACTGTTGTGAGAGCCTCCCAGTTCAGGTAGGGGCGCAACTGGTGCACCAGGCGAACCTGGGCAAATGCCCCCCTGGTCACAGCTGACAAATGGTGTTGAAAGGTCAGCTGTGGATCCAGGAGGACTCCCAAGTTGCGGACCCTGTCTGAGGGGCGTATAGTTTGACCCCCCAGCCTGAGAGATGGAGTAGGTGGCAATATAAGTTCTTTTCGCCGTCCTAATTGCCCTGATGTATTCCTTGATGCACTATGTTAGAAGTGCTCGGCTCGATTCGGATTTGTTGGATCTCCAGAAGTGCTCTAGGCATCTCTTCCGGCCCTTCCTCTCCCGGAGTTCCTCGGTGAACCAAGGAGGCCTCCTGGATCCACTGCCTCGGAGCGGCCGTAGTGGCGCAATCCGGTCAAGAGACTCCGTCGCTGCCGATTTCCAGGCAGCAACCAGAGTCTCTACTGGACTGTGGTGAGAGTATCAGGAATAACCCCAAGCTCCGTCTGGAACCTCAAGGGGTCCATAAGTCGCCTGGGGCAGAACCACCTGGGCGGTTCCTCCTCCCTACAGTGGAGGTTTGGTCTCCGAAAGTCAAGCCTCAGTAGGCAGTGGTCTGACCACGACAGGGGTATGATCTCACTACCCCTCAGACCAAGATCACAAGTCCACTGCTCCGAGAGAAATACGAGGTCGAGCGTGTGACCCGCTGAGTGGGTTGGGCCCCGAATTACCTGGGTCAAGCCCATGGCTGTCATGGAAGCCATGAACTCCTGCGCTCCATCAGAGTGTTCACCGAGTGAAGGCATATTGAAATCCCCCAGAACCATAAGCCTGGGGTACTCATTGCCAGCTCAGCTACCGACTCGAGGAACGAGGGGAGGGCTGCTGCAACGCTGTTGGGAGGCAGGTACGTTAACAGCAAACCCACTTGACCCTTGAGGTCCAACTTCACTAGCAGGGACTCACACCCGACAAGCTCTGGAGCAGGGATCCTACGAGGTACTATAGACTCTCGGATAACAATAGCCACACCTCCACCCCTTCCCTGGGCTCTCGGCTGATGGAGCACCTGAAAGCCTTCTGGGCACATCTCTACGAGGGGGACTCCTCCCTCCGGGCCCAGCCAGGTTTCAGTAATACATGCCAGGTCTGCCCTCTCGTCTAAAATTAAGTCCCGGACGAGGGGAGCCTTGTGAACTACAGACCTGGCATTTAGCGACAACAGCCTGAGACCAGGGGTCCTGATTACTCGCACCATCTGGCCTTGGAGTGGGACTCATAGGGCCGGAAGGAGGGATCTCTGTGATGTAGCGAGCCCTCCTTCCCCGGTAATGGCCAGCCCTAAAGTCCTCGCCATATCTGCCCCTCCCTGTTACGACCGTAATGCTCCGGCCCCACTCCCGTGTCCGTGGTCCCCTCAACCACCCCTATGGCTCCCGCGTTCCTCGACAGGCCCTCCGAATCAAACACACTCATTTGTTCACCTCAGGCAGTCCCCACGTAATAATTAAAACACATAAAATACAATAATAATGGGATAATAAAAAGTGGGCTCATTCATTCAATCACAAGCAAGTCCCATAGACTCACCATACCAGTTAAAAATTGCGCAATCGTGCGAGTTCGTAAGGCTTATGTAGGAGGTCTTAAAGATCTGGCCTTCTTCTCTACAAAGTCCAGTGAAGAGTCCAGTACGAAATATAAGTCCAAAGGTGGTCTGGAGGAGGAGTGGTCTGGAGGAGGAGTTCGCCAGGATGAAAAGTCCAGGCAAAAGTCCAGGCAAAAGTCCAGGCAAAAGTCCAGCCGAGCAAGATGTAACAAATGAATGAAGCCACGCTGAGGGAAAGGCCAAACCAAACGGAGAGGGGGGGAGGGGGCATCCGGAAGCGGCATGGCGACTGTAACACAGCCAGCCGCACACTTCACGCAGCCCCAGCAGTCCCCAGATCATCCCCCCTTCTCTGGGGCAGTGGGCCATCTACTAAAGTCCTCAGGGCTCTCTCAAGGGCTTGTGGATGTTATGAGTCGTATGCCAAGAGTTATATAATTAGATCAGTAAAAGTATTTGGCCCTTAGAAGATGCCTAATTGTATTAGGAGGAGGAATTGTACCTCCAATACATTCATTGTTTGGATATGGCCAGCTTTAGTGATGGTAAAAAAAGACTTGCTTATGCAATAACTCATTAGCAGAACAGCACATTCCCTAATTTATTTCAGAAGGATCAGATCAACAAATGTAATAGTGCTTGGCAGTTTCAGTCAGTTCAAAATATTGAAAGAATATTCTGAAAGGTCTAAGACTTCAAAATTAGCTGATATTTATGGTACTTTACAGAAATTTGATAGCAGACAAACTCAGCAGAAAATTTGCTGTTCAGTACTACAAGACACTCTGGATCAATGAAGTAAAGCTCTTTTCTTTGATTATTCTTATTTGTTGCACTGTAATCTGAATGCTTCCAGAGAAAATGAGGTAGAAATCAGGATAAGGAGACATGACATAATCTGATGTCTTTCTATTTTCTCCAATTCTCACTTGTGAGGTGTTGTGCCATTTTCCCATTTGAATCGCTTTCTCTCAGAATCTGGAATGATAGTTCTGCATTGCATTTCTTTTTCTACAAGAATTTTGGTTATCAGCTTTGTTTTCCCTTCTAGATTTTTATTGAGTTTATTTAATCAATATCTTTTTCATTTTGGAATGATGATTCTTCAAGATTCCCAACAGAAACTTCTTTTTCCATTCCTGGATATTGAATTTACTTCTAAAAAATGCAGATCAAATTTTTCACATATGTATAACCAGACATATTTTTAAAATCATCCTTCCAGATTTGCTGTAGTTTTGCAAAATGTGAGAAGAACACCAGAAGATTAGGTTTAACAGATTAACAGAGTTGGAAGGGACCTAGTAGGTCATCTAATCCAATGCCCCCCCCTCCCAAACCCAAGCAGGAGACACTACGCCATTTCTGACAAATGGCAGTCCAATCTCTTCTTGAAAGCCTCCAGTGATGAAGCTCCCACAACTTCAAAGGCAAGCTGTTCCATTGGTTGATTGTTCTCATTGTCATTGTTCTATTGCTCATTGTTTATGAAGATATTGAAGAGTACTGGTCATAAGACGGAATCTTATGCTACCCCACTACTTACTTCCCTCCATGTAAATGTAGACCCATGAAGGACTACTAGTTGAGTACAGTTGTCAGTCAGTTACGAATCCATCTGGTGGTGATGCTATCTATCCCACTTTTTTCTAGCTTACCAAGAAGTAGGTTGTGGTCTACTTTGTTGAATGCCTTGCTGAAGTCTAAGTATATTATGTCCACATATTTCGCTGGTCTACGAATTTAGTAACTATGTTGAATAATGAAATAAGATTGGTCTGGCATGATCTGTTTTGTTTTGTTGCAGTGCTATGAGCAGCCAAACAACACAAATTATGTTTCTATGGTTCAATTTCAATTTTTCATTGGGACTTATATCTGCAGTGTTCAGCCTAGTCATTTGATTTAGCTAGAAAAAAGCCAGGCACATTGATCTTTTGTTATTTGCATTTCGCTGGATTTTCCTGCCATGTAGAAAAAAGACCTACATGTACACCATATTAATGTTAATTGCTAACAAAATGCATATATGTTGTAAAATGGATATTTGTTCAGGATGAACATGGCAAAAGATTCTCTGTTATGGAATATTCATCTTTTTTATCTATTTTTAAACATAAATTGGGATTTCTGTTAAATTGTTTTTAATTTATATTTTCTTATATTGATCACACACACACACACCACAAAGGAATACTGGGAATCCAATGCTGGATAAGGAACAATCTGGAGTCAGATAGTTGTTTTCCAACAGAAGTTCAAAGACCAGGAAACAGCAGTTCGATACCTACTGACGCTGGGGTGGCTAATTGAGGGGCATTAGTTGCTTTTTCTTTTGAGCAGGCATGCTGATCATCTTTGCTGTGCCCTGAGTCACTGTTGGCATGGTTCTTGAGCTATGTGCCCACCATAATCTGCCCCCTCATGATCTGAGTTAGAACACACACACACACACACACACACACACACAAACACACCACATTGTTCTGCTCATTGTCATCTAGAACAATCTCAAATGTTTAAATTGCTGACCATCTCCTCAGATCAACAGGACATTTCATCTGCCTCTTCTGTTTCTGTCTCAGAGAATTTAGAGAGGATCACAACAGACCGGGGGAGGGGGGGTCATCGCTTAACAATTGCCTACACCAAAGTAGATGTGAGATGGTAAACTGAGGCTTCTGGAGAAGAACTGGAGACCCTCAAACATTTAATATATGGACTTGAGGCAGTTGGTCTCTGATTTGAGAACAACCTGGTTAATTCAAATAATTTAAATTTAAAAAAAGCTAGCAGAAAAGAATAAAAAAAGATCAAAAATTAATTTGATCAAGGCATCAAATTGAATCGGAAATATTTTTGAAGGGAATTTGTTTATTTGGTCAGGTTTTGACCATCATCAAATATTATAATCACAACAAGGATATACTTGAGGGCATTCTGCATAATATATCTATTTAAGAGTCATGTATTGGGTTGTTGATTAATTCCATTTGTAGGCAGAATCTCCTTGAGTCAATTTATTTGCTTTTTGACAGGATATTTTATCAGTAGTGGACAAAAAAAGAATATGAGCCCTTTGAGTTTAATCCAGTTAAAAATGAAACAAATTTTCTTAGGAATGGCTTCCATTTTGAAATCCTAAATGTATTTTTTGCATTTGTACTTCTGGAACCATTGATTTCTGAAATTATATGTTCTAATTCTTTATTATCCACAATAATAAAGTTATTTATCAGAAATTAGATATAGTAAATATTATAGTTCAATCAGATACAATATTCACTCTGTCAGTCTTTAAAACAACCATTAACTGTCACAGAAAATGACTCAATCTTGCATTTAGCCAAAGTGTACTAATGCAAGATCTTCCTTGTTACTTTCAAATATAGATTAGTCACAACATCAATTTGTGATAATACTTCTAACTGAGACCCTTGCATAGTTAAATCTACAGTATAGATTGGATATTGAAAGCCTCGTGAATACCACTTGTGTGTGGGGGGGGGGAGCTATTAAGTATTTCAGAAGTATTGTTAATTGTGCTAAAATATGTCATCAGATAAGAGATCATAATAGCTACCTTTGCTATAAAAAGTATTACATTTGTATTCCACATCATTTTTAAGATTGCCTTTAAATGTAATAACCATCCCAATGCTTTATTTGAGTATCTATTAATGTGGGTGCTTTCTCCTAATTATTGATCACAAGTGTCCACGTCAACGTTAACAGCTCGTATAAGGGGATATTGATTATTTCTGAAGTCCATAAACAAAGACATTACATCCGTATCTTTGGTGTCCCCAACCAGAGAGAAGGTGAAATTCTGGAGCAGAGCGCTGAAGAACAGGAAGAGCTCCATCCTAGCCAGGGGCCTCCCCTGGACAGGCCCTCTTCCCTACAATAGCAATGAAGAAAACAGAGTTATTTAGGGAAGTACTTGCTGGAACTGTATCTGATAAAAAGACTAGGTGGATCAGTTAGGAATAGGAATTGCAATACAATCTGTTCCAGAGGCTTGTACCTGCTGAGAATGGCATGAAAAGCATCCTTTTTCTTGAATTGCCCGCGTTTTCATCCAGAAAAAATGATTGGGATTAAATTTCGCTGGGAGTCTCCCAATGAAGAGGGTCAAAATGTACAGAGGTGAAGACTGGCACAATAGCCGTGCACTAGAAGGAGAGGAAGAAACAGATGCCATTAAATGATACTATTTCATATGGAGAAGAAAGTGCCTTTGCTTTCCACTTGCCTAAAATAAAAATAGGCAGTGACTAGCTAGCTGCTGAACCTTGAAAGAATGAAGAGGGAAGGAATATATATTTCTTTCAGTACATATTTCTCTAAATTGCTCTTTTATTCAATTGCCTCTCTTCTCAAAGATCTAAGTCATTCTTTCCTTTCTTCCCTAGAAAACCTTCTTAAATACTTGCATCACCATACCTTGGGAATAGTGTAACCATGGAACTTTGTGTCACAAGTTGTTGCCCGTGGGAAGGTTTTCAAGGGTCCCTTTCTGATATCGCTGAACCTCATGAACAAAGGAATTTGTGAAAGGCATTTTCAATCGGTCTTCCATGCTTGGAGTGCGATTTCTACCAACAACTTCATCAATCTCCTGTTGCACTTTAGCTGTGAGAAGAATAGATTGAGATGATATTGGCAGATTTTGTCATGTGAGCACATGCAGTCATTTGAATAGAAATATATGTTCCAAAGCACATTGAGGGAAAACGATTCTAGCCAGGACAATGGCTCCTCCTCCTCATTTCTCAGTAGATACCATTTAAACTTTTCTAGTGCAAGATGAGATTCATATTATTTGAATCTCTCTGTTGTGGTTCTCTGGTAGCCTGCGGAGCTGGCAGCAGAGTTGGACAGTGAGGAAGTATAAGAGGAACATGGGCGAGTCTTGGAGACTGAGGAAAGCTCAGATGAGGGCTCTTTGTTGGAGGCAGGGAAGGGGGCCAGGACCATCTGGTAGTTACGAGCTGCCTCCAGAGCCTGACATCAGCGAGTCAGAAGACCACTGTGAGTCGTATAATCGGTTCAAGCTCTGAGAAGTCCTGTTTGACTCTGTGATACGTTTGACGTTGCAAAACTAATTGGCAATTAGATCTCTGGCAGTGTTTCAAGGGAGATAAAGGTGGGTGCTTATCAACTTATCCTGAAAGACTGCGGCAACTCGAGCAGACATCTTTCAGATTCTTTAGACTGTTTTTGAATCATTATGGGCTATGAATGACTATAATTCACAGCCATTTAAATAAAAGAGGGATTTGGGGACTAAGATTGGGATTTATGCTTTCTCAGGAAGCCTAGGTCAGAACACTCTGTGCCTTACTAGATATCTTGAGAGGAAGTAATCATAAAGCATTTCTGTGTGAGTTTTCTGAAGTTTAGAGTCTTCACCGAAAAAGAGGATAAATAGTAGTCAGGAAAAAAGATACAGTTCTTAAATTAGTTTCCTAAACTGTTAATATATATACATTAACATTTATACCAGCAGCAAACATGCATTCCTACAAAAACCATGAGCCCATTTTCAAAAAGCTAGTGGTTTAATCTATAATTAATCAAGCAATTTTGGGTGGTATCATGAATTAACATTAATTATATTCTGTAACAATATTTATTATTTTTCATCTATGTCATAATTATACATTCCTGTGGAAAAGAATGTTACCATTGTCTGAAACAGTGTATTTCAAAATGTTGGAGATGATGACCTTGAGTTAAAAGGAATGTTCATTTATATTATTGCAAAAATGATCCTCAAGAAAACCTATACTAATTTCAGTCATACATACTAAGATTTCATACAGCAAGTATTAAATTATTGCAATTGGTTGAATGGTCTATGGCAGTATGGCAGAAGTGGTATTCAGCCAGTTCTCTCCAGTTCGGGGGAACCGGTAGCAGCAGCAGCAGGAGGCTTTGCCCACCCACCCCAATGTAATATGTGAGAATTGCACATGTGCAGTGCGTATGCGCACATGGGGCACATGCACTCACATTTGTGAGGGAAGGTAAGTGAATCCCACTGCTGCTGTATGGACGGAAAATTTTTGTTACAGCATTCACTCACTTGTCCAAAAGATGCTTTTTTCAGGAGGCAATTGGACTGTCTTGCTTTTTCTGTGAAGACATTTTTCTTCTCATCCAAGAAGCTTCTTCAGCTCTGACTGAATGGTGGGTAATGGAAGAATTTATTTTCCTTGCAGACAGCTAGTTATTTGCATCCTTTTAGAGAGTCATTGAGCTACTTGGAGATTGTCTGTGTCCTCAGGGTCACCTAAATAGTGCAAATGGTTCCTGTAGTCTGCATTTTTTTCTGGATGAATGGATTTTCAGAAAAAGTGCAGATTACAGGAACCATTTGCACTAGTCAGGTGACCCTGAGAACACACAGATAAATCTCTAAGTGGCCTCAAAGATTCTCTAAAAGAATGCAAATGACCAGCTGTCTGCCAGGAATACAAATCCTTCCATTCACCACCATCCAGTCAGAGCTGAAGAAGCTTCTTGGATGAGTCTTGAACAAAAAAACAAGAAAGTCCAGTTGCCTCCTGAAAAAGCACTTTTGGGACAACCATGACCTGGATGACTTAGAATCTCCATAGACATTCAATCACTCCTGCCTCTTTTTGATCTAATCAATACCAATTGACTAGAATTGTTTTCATAAAATCTCAAGATTTGATGGGAAACCCATTTATTTCAAGGGGATGTTAGCTAGATTGGGAAATCTTTGAAAAAATCTGTAAAAAGACAGTGGAAAACACTGCCTAAATATTCCTAGGAAAAATGCAGAAATCCAGCTGCAATGAGTTTACTTTATTCAACTCCATCTTTACTTTCTATTTTCTTTAAAAATATGTTTTCTTTAAACACCATCATTTCTTTCTTAGCATTAATAGTGGCAACCCTAGGAGTACCAACACAATATTATATATTTGTGGGTATTTTTATACCTTGAAGATGTGGCAATTTAGCTATTGCTAGAAGGCTGCAAAGCAAAGCTTGGCTTGTGGTTATGGTCCCAGCCATAAAGAGTCCAAACACAACAAACACAAGATCTTCAAGAGTGTAGACACCCTCAGTTGAGTTCTGCTCCTAAAAAAAAAATGGAAAGAGAAACAGAAGAATAAAAAATTCTACTTGGAATTGAAAGGAGGTAAAGCTACAGGTGTGCTTCAACTCCACTGTTTGGAATATTTTTGAAGATACCACTGCGGACCTAGATGCTGTAATATTATATGTTTGTTTCTGTGAAGACCTATGTGTACCAACAAGGAACTTGCAAATATACAATAACAATAAACGTTGATTCACAGCTAAACTTAAGCAGCTACGTCATCGTTCCAAAGAAGAAACCTACAGAAAAAGTAATAGAATGCTGTAAATCAGGCCAGAAACATATTAACAAGGGAGATCAAAGAAGTAAAAAAAAAGCTACTTTGAAAAGCTAAGGAATCAGTTCTCAACAAATGAACCAGCAAACATGTGGAAAACTTAAAAATATCACCGGTTGCGGCAAACCTCCTTCCAAGGCTGAAGAAAATCAACAACTGGCAGATGACCTGAACCTATTTTACTGCCAATTTGAAAGGAAACTACAGTCACCTATCTCCACAACCCCATCACAGCAACAACACCCAAACCTCCTACAACTGACCCCATCCCATTGGGTTCACAAGCCCTGGTGATCACAGAAAAGGAAGTGCAAGATTTATTTCACAGACAGAAGCAAGAAAAAGCACCAGGCCCAGACAAGATAACTCCCTCTTGCTTAAAAGTCTGTGCTGAACAATTGGCCCCCATCTTCAACCAAATCTTCAATAAATCACTAGAGATGTGCCTTGTTTCTTCTTGCTTCAAATGCTCCACTATCATTCCAGTGCCGAAGAAGCCTTCCATCAAGGAACTGAATGACTACAGACCAGTTGCTCTAACATCTGTAGTTATGAAAACCTTTGAAAGGCTATTGATGTCCCACTTGAAAACCATCACGGATTTGCTGTTAGACCCCCTGCAATTTGCATACAGATTGACAGATGATGCTGTCAATATGGCTCTACATTTCATCCTACAATATGTTGAATCTCCAAAGACCTACACAAGGATCCTCTTTATAGACTTTAGTTCAACATTCAATACCATCATACCGGACATTCTTCTAACTAAACTAAATCAGCTAGCAGTACCTGAACACACTTGTAAGTGAATCACAAGCTTCCTAACAGATAGGAAGCAGCAGGTGAAGCTAGGCAAAATCACATCACATACCTGTATACTTAGCACAGGAGTCCCCCAGGGCTGTGTGCTCTCTCTCCACTTCTCTATACCAATGTCTGCATCTCAAATGATCCATCTGTTAAACTACGGAGGTTTGCAGATAATACAACAGTGATTGGTCTCATTGGGTATGTTGAACAACTAGCCAGCTAGTGGTGTGACAGGAACAATCTGGAACTCAAAATTGTAGAAATACTAGGCTTCCGGTTTGAGGTTGCTTGCTGACGGGAGCTGATTGTTTCGGCTCCAGAATCCTGGTCACGTTTAACTGTCAGATGAGCCATCCATCAGCCATCTGACAGCTTGTTTACCTTATTCTTCAGGCCAAGGAGATAAGGTGAGCTTTGTGCCGGGCAACATGCCAACCAATTCTCGCAGATTGTCTCTGGGAGGGGGGGGGAGGCCAGCCGACAGCAGAATTGTCTCTGTGCCAGGAATTCCTGCTGCATTAGCAGCACAAAGCAACACTCAAATCCTCAGAACAAAACTTGATTATTGAGTCCAACACAAGCGGACCCTGTACATGTGGACTTTTAATTGTTTGTATTAATCTTTAGCTTCATTTTTTTGTTTTTACAAGAATTCCTTCTGATATCTTACTTGCTAAAGAGATATTCAAAATGGCGCCGAGCAGCTTTGTAACACTGTTTGAGCTTTGAATTTCTACAGAGTTTAAAACCTCAAAGGGAGGGAGTGATTTAATATTAAATTAATCAGTAACAGCTGCACAATTGACCAGCACGGACTTATTAATTGGTTGAAGAAGGTTAAAACTCGGAATGGCTTCTAAGCAAAACCCTATTCAAAAGCTCCCCCACCCCCCGGCTTCAAAATTTCGCCTGCCCCTGGCACGAAACCACAGTCTTTACTTCCTCCCTCCACAGGGGAGCCACTGACTAAACAATTTTTTCAGAAGGATTTTTTTGATTTTTTGATTTTATTAGTATTTATAGGCCGCCCTTTTCCCTGAGGGGACTCAGGGCGGCTTACATAAAATAAGGAAGGGAGGGTACAGACAATAGACGCAAACAATACATAGAAGTAAAATAGTAAGCAACATTCATTCATCATTCGGGTGGGGACAAATTAGCTTTATCCCCAGGCCTGACGGGCTAGCCAGGTCTTAAGGGCTGTGCGGAAGGTCTGGACGGTGGTGAGGGTACGAATCTCCACGGGGAGATCGTTCCAAAGGGTCGGAGCTACTACTGAAAAGGCTCTCCTCCGTGTAGTTGCCAGTCGGCACTGACTGGCAGATGGAACTCGGAGGAGGCCTAATCTATGCGATCTAATTGGTCGCAGGGAGGAATCGGCTGAAGCATTTAAAAATCATGTAGCTATGATGGAAACAAAACTTAAGGAGGAGATATTCGTTGCGCATAAAGAACTGTCTGATAAACTTGAGACTCGGGTTCAGAAGATCAGGGATGATATGTTGGGGGTTGTTAATTTGTTAACAGAATATGTTTCGGAAATTGAAGACAGGTTAGAAGATCTTAATAATGCTAATACTAATTTGGTATCAAAAGTCGATGTGGTGCAACAAAAAGTTGGAAATGCTGAAAAAGAAATTATTATGTTACAGTATAGACAAATGGAGTTTGCACTAAGAATAAGAGGTTTGCGTGAAAACAATCAGGAGAACTTGAAACAGATTCTTTTAGAAGCTTTCGATAGTCTGTTGGGAAGGCCAGGGGGGAATTTTGATTGGCAAATTGATAAATTGAAGAAGGCAGGGGAGGAATAGGACATGGGCAGGGGGCCTGCTTAGCACCTTCCCTCAACTGACACTAATCCTCCAACCATTTTAAACTTTTAAACTCTTGGGCCTTGCCCTCTTTGCTGGACTCCACAGAGGAGAAGATCAAAAACGTTAAGTTTCTCCTCTCTTGCACAGTACGCAAAAAAAAAAAAAACTTTTAGGAATGTAGTGTGACTGGTATGTTTGATTGATGATTGTACCCACTTTTTTAATTTCATTATTGTTGTATTTTCTGTGTTTTTAACTGACCTATGTGGGGAATGCATGGACGAGTGACTGTGTTTATGTGAGAGGATGACTGATTCGAAGGGCTTGTTGGGGAACGCGGGGGCTATAGGGGTGGTTGGTGGGACTATGGACACGGGAGTGGGACGGAGCATTACGGTCTTAACAGGGAGGGGCAGATATGGCGGGGACTTTAGGGCAGGCCATTACCGGGGAAGGAGGGTTCGCTACGTCACAGATATCCCTCCTTCCGGCCCTATGAGTCCCACTCCAAGGCCAGGTGGTGTGAGCAATCAGGACCCTGGCCTCAGGCTGCTGGCGCTAAATGCCAGGTCTGTAGTTCATAAAGCTCCTCTCGTTCGGGACTTCATTTTAGACGAGAGGGCAGACCTGGCATGTATTACTGAGACCTGGCTGGGCCCGGAGGGAGGAGTCCCCCTCGGAGAGATGTGCCCAGAGGGTTTTCAGGTGCACCATCAGCCGAGAGCTCAGAGAAGGGGTGGGGGTGTGGCTATTGTTATCCGAGAGTCTCTAGCACCTCGTAGGATCCCTGCTCCGGAGCTTGTCGGGTGTGAGTCCCTGCTGGTGAAGTTGGACCTCAAGGGTCAAGTGGGTCTGCTGCTAACGTACTTGCCTTCTAACTGCGTTGCAACAGCCCTCCCCTCGCTCCTCGAGTCGATAGCCGAGCTGGCAGTTGAGTTCCCCAGACTTATGGTTCTGGGGGATTTCAATCTGCCTTCGCTCGGTGAACACTCTGATGGAGCGCAGGAGTTCATGGCTTCCATGACAACCATGGGCTTGACCCAAGTAATCCGAGGACCAACCCACTCAGCGGGTCACACGCTTGACCTCGTATTCCTCTCGGAGCAGTGGAATTGTGATCTTGGTCTGAGGGGTAGCGAGATCTTGCCCCTGTCATGGTCAGACCACTACCTATTGAGGCTTGACTTTCGGAGACCAAACCCCCACTGTAGGGAGGAGGAACCGACCAGGTGGTTCCGCCCCAGGCAACTTATGGACCCTTCGGGGTTACAGACGGAGCTTGGGGTTATTCCTGATACTCTCGCCCGCAGTTCGGCGGAGACTCTGGTTGCTGCCTGGGATCTGGCAGCGGCGGAGTCTCTTAACCGGATTGCGCCTCTACGGCCGCTCCGAGGCAGTGGATCCCGGAAGGCTCCTTGGTTCACTGAGGAACTCTGGGAGATGAAGCGCCGAAGGAGACGCCTAGAGCACCTATGGAGGTCCAGCAAATCCGAATCGAGCCGAGCATTTTTGACAACCTGCACCAGAGATTACGTTCGGGCAATCAGGACGGCTAAGAAAACACACATTGCCTCTCTGGTTGCGTCTGCTGAGTCGCACCCAGCCGCCCTGTTTAGGATAACCTGTTCCCTCCTAAATAGGAGGGATACGGGCGATCCGCTGCAGGGCAGGGCTGAGGACTACGTCCAATTTCTCGCAGACAAGGTTGCTCGGCTCCGGGCGGACCTGGACTCCAATCCCGCAGTACCAGCCGAGGCACTAAGGGATGATCTGGTAAGTCATCGCTGGATTGAGTTTCAGGCTGTTGCCCCTGAGGATTTGGACAAGGCCATGAGAGCTGTAGGTACCTCCACATGTGTGCTGGACCCGTGCCCTTCCTGGCTGGTTGTAAACAGCAGGGAGGTGACACGAGGCTGGATCCAGGCGGTTGTTACCGCCTCACTTCGGGAGGGGATCTTTCCCCCCGCTTTAAAGACGGCGGTGGTGAGACCCCTCCTGAAGAAACCATCCTTGGATCCAGCTGTTTTAAATAACTATCGTCCAGTCTCCAACCTCCCCTTTGTGGGGAAGGTTGTTGAGAAGGTGGTGGCCTTTCAGCTCCCGCGGTCCTTGGAGGAAGCCAGCTATCTCGATCCGTTCCAGTCTGGCTTCAGACCTGGCTGCAGCACAGAAACCGCTTTGGTCGCATTGACCGATGATCTCTGGAGAGCCAGGGATGGAGGCCACGCCTCCATCCTAGTGCTCCTTGACCTCTCGGCGGCTTTCGATACCATCGACCATGGTATCCTTCTGCGACGACTGCGGGAGGTGGGGGTGGGAGGCGCTGTCTTACAGTGGTTCTCCTCTTACCTCTCGGACAGGTCGCAGTCGGTGTTAGTTGGGGAGCAGAGATCGACCCCTAGGCCCCTAACGTGTGGGGTGCCTCAGGGTTTGGTCCTGTCCCCCCTTCTTTTCAACATCTACATGAAACCGCTGGGTGAGATCATTCGACGACACGGGATAAAGTACCATCAATATGCGGACGATACTCAATTGTATCTGTCCGCCCCGTGCCAACTCAACGAAGCGATGGATGTGATGAGCCAGGGGCTGGATGCTGTTAAAGACTGGATGGGGGTCAACAAGCTTGTGCTCAATCCAGAAAAGACCGAGTGGCTGTTGTGTTTCCCTCCCAAGAATTGGCCAAGTACTCCATCTCTCAGGCTGGGGGGTCAAACTATACGCCCCTCAGACAGGGTTCGCAACTTGGGAGTCCTCCTGGACCCACAGCTGACCTTCGAACATCATTTGTCAGCTGTGACCAGGGGGGCATTTGCCCAGGTTCGCCTGGTACACCAGTTGCGTCCCTACCTGAACCGGGAGGCCCTCACAACAGTCACTCGTGCCCTTGTGACCTCTAGACTGGAATATTGCAATGTGCTCTACATGGGGCTGCTCTTGAAGAGCATTCGGCGACTTCAGCTAGTCCAGGCCGCGCGAGCGATTGGGGGTGCACCTCGGTTCACCCACGCAACACCTATCCTCCACGAGCTGCGCTGGCTACCTGTTGATCTCCGGGTGCGCTTCAAGGTGCTACGTATCACCTATAAAGCCCTTCATGGTAGTGGGCCTGGGTACTTGAGAGACCACCTACTGCCAATTACCTCCACCAGACCGATTCGATCGCATCGATTAGGCCTCCTCCGAATCCCATCTTCTAGCCAGTGCAAACTGGCAACTACCCGGAGGAGGGCCTTCTCGGTGGCTGCTCCGTCCCTTTGGAACGAACTCCCCGTGGAGATTCGGACCCTCACCACCCTCCAATCCTTCCGTGCTGCTGTAAAGATCTGGCTGTCCCGGCTGGCCTGGGGTTAAGATTATAGCCCCACTCGAATGGTGTGATTGTTGCATTTTTTCTCTTTTAATATGCTGTATTGTTTATTGTTTGTTGTTTCCCCCTCCCTTTTGAATTGTGAGCCGCCCTGAGTCCCCTTAGGGAAAAGGGCGGCATACAAATAAAGGCAAAAGTAAAAAAAAAAAGTAAAAAAGTTTATCATGCTAATTTATCATGCCAGGTCTGTTGTTCACAAGGCTCCCCTCGTCCGGGACTTAATTTTAGACGAGGGGGCAGACCTGGCATGTATTACTGAAACCTGGCTGGGCCCGGAGGGAGGAGTCCCCCTCGTAGAGATGTGCCCAGAAGGATTTCAGGTGCTGCATCAGCCGAGAGCTCAGAGAAGGGGTGGGGGTGTGGCTATTGTTATCCGGGAGTCTTTAGCACCTCGTAGGATCCCTGCTCCGGAGCTTTTCGAGTGTGAGTCCCTGCTGGTGAAGTTGGACCTCAAGGGTCAAGTGGGTCTGCTGCTAACGTACCTGCCTCCCAACAGCGTTGCAGCAGCCCTCCCCTCGCTCCTCGAGTCAGTAGCCAAGCTGGCAATTGAGTTCCCCAGGCTTATGGTCCTGGGGGATTTCAATTTGCCTTCGCTTGGTGAACACTCTGATGGGGCGCAGGAGTTCATGGCTTCCATGACAGCCATGGGCTTGACCCAAGTAATTCGGGGCCCAACCCACTCTGCGGGTCACATGCTCGACCTCGTATTTCTCTCGGAGCAGTGGACTTGTGATCTTGGTCTGAGGGGTAACGAGATCATACCCCTGTCGTGGTCAGACCACTGCCTACTGAGGCTTGACTTCCGGAGACCAAACCCCCACTGTAGGGAGGAGGAACCGACCAGGTGGTTCCGCCCCAGGCAACTGATGGACCCTGTGAGGTTCCAGACGGAACTTGGGGTTATTCCTGATACTCTCGCCCACAGTCCGGTGGAGACTCTGGTTGCTGCCTGGCACTCGGCAGCATCGGAGTCCCTTGACCGGATTGCGCCACTACGGCCACTCCGAGGTGGCGGATCCCAGAGGCCTCCTTGGTTCACCGAGGAGCTCCGGGAGAGGAAGCGCCGGAGGAGACGCCTAGAGCACCTATGGAGGTCCAATAAGTCCGATTCGAACCGAGCGCTCCTAACAACCTGCACCAAGGAATACATCAGGGCACTTAGGGCAGCAAAAAGATCTTATATTGCCACCTTGGTTGCGTCCGCTGAGTCCTGTCCAGCTGCCCTGTTTAGGATAACCTGGCCCCTCCTAAATGGGAGGGATACGGGGGACCCCTTGCAGGGTAGGGCTGAAGACTATGTCCAGTTCTTAGCGGACAAAGTTGCTCGGTTTCAGTCGGATTTGGACTCCATTTCTGCAGATCCAGCCGAGGCACAGGTGGATAATTCGGTAGACCATCGCTGGGTTGAGTTTCAGGATGTTGCCCCAGGGGACGTGGACAAGGCCATGAGAGCTGTGAGTGCCTCCACTTGTGTACTGGACCTGTGCCCCTCCTGGCTGGTTGCCAATAGCAGAGAGGTGGCACGGGGCTGGATCCAGGCGGTTATTACCGCCTCTCTTTGGGAGGGGCACTTCCCCGCCGCACTTAAAGCGGCGGTGGTGAGACCCCTCCTGAAGAAACCATCTTTGGATCCAGCCGTCCTTAACAACTACCGTCCAGTCTCCAATCTTCCCTTTGTTGGGAAGGTTGTTGAGAAGGTGGTGGCCTCCCAGCTTCAGCAGTCCTTGGAGGAAACCAGCTACCTCCAGTCCAGCTTCAGACCTGGTTACAGCACAGAAACCGCTTTGGTCGCATTGACCGATGATCTCTGGAGAGCCAGGGATGGAGGCCACGCCTCCATCTTAGTTCTCCTTGACCTCTCGGCGGCTTTCGATACCATCGACCATGGTATCCTTCTGTGACGACTGCGGGAGGTGGGAGTGGGTGGCACTGTTTTGCAGTGGTTCTCCTCCTACCTCTCGGACAGGTCGCAGTCGGTGTTGGTCGGGGGGCAGAGATCGACCCCTAGGCCCCTAACATATGGGGTGCCGCAGGGGTCGGTCCTGTCCCCCCTACTATTTAACATCTACATGAAACCGCTGGGCGAGATCATTCGGAGGCATGGGATAAGATATCACCAATACGCGGACGATACGCAGTTGTATCTGTCCGCCCCATGCCAACTCAATGAAGCGGTGGACGTGATGAACCGGGGTCTGGAAGCCGTTAGGGACTGGATGAGGGCTAACAAGCTTGTACTCAACCCGGAAAAGACCGAGTGGCTGTTGTGTTTTCCTCCCAATAATTTGGCCAGTGTTCCATCACTCAGGCTGGGGGGTCAAATATTACACCCCTCAGACAGGGTTCGCAACTTGGGAGTCCTTCTGGATCCACAGCTGACTTTTGATTACCACCTGTCGGCTGTGACCAGGGGGGCATTTGCCCAGGTTCGCCTGGTGCGCCAGTTGCGACCCTACCTGAACCGGGAGGCTCTCACAACAGTCACTCGGGCCCTTGTGACCTCTAGGCTGGAATACTGCAATGTGCTCTACATGGGGCTGCCCTTGAAGAGCATCCGGCGACTTCAGCTAGTCCAGAATGCGGCCGCGCGAGTGATTGTGGGTGCACCTCGGTTCGCCCACATAACACCTATCCTCCGCGAGCTGCGCTGGCTACCTGTTGATCTCCGGGTGCGCTTCAAGGTGCTACTTACCACCTACAAAGCCCTTCATGGTAGTGGATCTAGGTACTTGAGAGACTGCCTCCTGCCAATTACCTCCTCACGACCCATTAGATCGCATAGATTGGGCCTCCTCCGAGTTCCATCTGCCAGTCAGTGTCGACTGGCAACTACGCGGAGGAGAGCCTTTTCAGTAGCAGCTCCGACCCTTTGGAACGATCTCCCCGTGGAGATTCGTACCCTCACCACCCTCCAGACCTTCCGCACAGCCCTCAAGACCTGGCTATCCCGTCAGGCCTGGGGTTAAAGATTATATTCCATCCCCGCCCGAATGTTGAATGAACGTTGCTTTACTCTTTTAATTATGAATTGTCCTATATGTCTTTGTATGTTTCCCCTTCCTATATAAGCTGTAAGCCGCCCTGAGTCCCCTCAGGGAAAAGGGCGGCCTATAAATAAACTTAACCTAACCTAACCTAATTCCTGGCTGGCGAAACAGAAGCAGCTCCCACGGGACGTTGTATTATACTTTACTACAAGAGACATGAGGAATATGATATTGCAAGAGTCCTATAGAACCAAGCTTCAAACTGGGGGTCAGGAAGTGACTGTTCTGAAAGAGATACCACCTCAAAGATACTACCTTAAGATACTGTCTTAAATCAGTATGGAAAGCTCGAGATTTTTACCATAATATCTTGAAGGCCGGACATCCTGCCCCACCTAGACCTAGAGAAAGAGATCAAGAAGGACAAGATAGACAGCAAACTACACAACTATCAACAAGAATGGATCACCCTTCTCCCTCAGAAGTACAAGGAGCCAAGGAACAAAGACAAAACCATGTGATTACCAGACAAATGGATCAACAATTAAAAAAACAACAATCAACTAATTACCAATGATTTGTCTTCTAGGGTGAAGAAGATAAAGATATGTGCCAGAGTTTTATCAAATCATAATCCAGTTTGGATGGAGTTGGAAGGGGTGACGCAAGCAAGAAGGTCTTGGAGATTGAATGTAAATTTATTTAGACATGAGAAATATACTAATGAATGTAAAAAATTGTTAGCAGAATACTTTGTTTTAATATGAATAAGGGTACATCTATGGAAATTGTATGGGATGCAAGTAAAGCGTATATGAGTGGAGCTTTGATAAATCTAAATAGATTACATAGGCGTAAAGAAGGGGGAGAGTGAATAGAACTGGAAGATGAAATTAGGATTATAAAAAAATGTTTTTTTAAAAAAAGGGGAGGGGATAAAGTTTACTCCTCAGTTATTTTTGTAAGGTATAATTACTGAATGTACAGCTGTAGAGATTAATTTGACTTTGCACTTAATAACTGTAGTTAGATTGTCGGTGGTGCAATACTGGAAGAAGGAAGACTTGCCTGTAATTCAAGAATGGACACTGAAAGTCACAAACTTAGCCGAGATGGCTAAAATACCTGCATATCTTAAGCACCACTTAAACGAGAGATATAAATGAGACTGGGCAAAATGGATTGATTATATACAAAATAAATATGGATAAACGAGATGGGGAAAAATGGATTGATTATATTCAAAATAAATACGGGACTAAGAAATTCCAGATAGCTTATGATCAAGATCAGGACTGATATAAATTGTTTAAAGTTAGTTTAGCAAGGAGGAGCTAAGCTCAATTCTGCTAATATGGCTCTACATTTTTTGAAGGAAAATTCTGCTCTCTTAAAGTTAACAGAGTTCATTTCTATTGTTTGACCTAACTTTCAGAATTGAATGGATACCTTTAGCAACAGTTATGCCTGGAGTAGTAATATGTGCCAACAAATGGCAATGAAGGGATTGTCCAAAAGTAAATAAAAAAGTGGAGGGGAGAATAAATATTTCCACACTTCATCATATAGGATGAATTAGTTCCATCTTAGATGCATTTAAACAATTATTCAGATATGGCATCTATACATACCTTCTCCACTCTAAGAAGAAAGCAATCAATATAGTCACGCAGATTTTGGGGATCCAATGTCTTTTGGTGCAAATCCACATTCTCACGGACATAATCACAGAGCTTTTCAATGTTAGCAAAAATGCTTTGGTGTGGCCCAGGAAAGAATGTCACTGTTTTTGGAAATGTATTGTATATCTGTAATAGAGTTCACATAAAATACTATAGCTTATTAGACCATTATGGTGGAGGATTAATGCCCCAAATATTCAGAGAGTAGCCTTTACTTTGATATTGCTAATTGTCAATTCTCAGATGGCCCCAAAGCCAAGAAAAGAAGAACCACAAGGATTTTAGTATGCTATCTTTAATTCTATTCTCAGATAAATGCAATGTCTTGGAAACTATAATGGGAATTAATATTTATAATACATTAATTAAAGAGGAGAGTCTTTGAAAGGCCTTCCCTCAGATCTCTCCTCACCTGGGCTGAGTTCCTGGTAGGAGGTACTTTGTCAAGGGATTCTCCCACTGCTCCCCTAGCCTCACCCATCTCTTCTACAAATGCTGAAAATGACCAAAGTCCTCCAAGAGGCAAAGACAGAAACTGGCTGTGTGCATAAAGAACTGTCTAACAATTCCATGTTACATCTGTCCAGAATCTGACATGGCCAAAAGGAGTTATGGGAGAAGGAAATGGTTCCCTAGGAAATAAAACCAACCAGAAGAGATTTTTCTGAGAACCAATTTATACTTGGATGTCTAGATTTGCCTTCCCCCGCTTATTAGCTCATCAGATCTAATGTTCACATTTCTGACTTGGATATTTATACTCACAAATATGCCTGCTAGTTAAAATAGGGGTTCATGACAAGAAGGGGATCAAGTAGATTAACATACCAGTCCTAAGATACTAATAGAGTATCTTAAATGAGTCTCCACAATATTCTGGTTCTCTATGAAGGTTTTATCTTTGTAATCAAATCGATTGCCAAAAACAACAGCACATATCACATTAGAAACAGCACTTGTAATAATTCTCCTTGCGTCGAATGGCTGCCCTGAAAAAAAAGAAAAGAAAAGAAGGAACACAAATGTTTATGAGTGGGATCAATGAATGTGGATCTTCCCTTTCTCAAATCTCATCTCAAAACTGCAATAAAAAGTGTTAAAATTGGAATTTTAATTCTTTCCCTCTTTCCTAAGAATGGAATATAAACACAATATTAAAATCCAATAACCACTTTAATCAAGATATAACATAGTGTTTCCATGTTCCACTTTGAAATTGACTAAATATATATTCAAAGATTGACCTTGTTACGGCTAGAGTTTCTTCACAAACTTATTGCTGTCTCCTTCAGTCTTTAAATAATATCATTTATAAGTCATTCCATTATTTCTCCCTCCCCATTTCAGAGGTTTGTCCATTAAACATTATATTAAAAGATGCCACAAGTCACTGAGGGAATACTATTTATGACTGCTTAATTCAGATCCACAGTGCCTTTCAGTTCTCCACCCTCATGCAAACTCCCCATAAACACAAATCATTATCCATGGTTTCATTTCTCCCTGTAAATTATCTATCTATCTTGCCCTTTTGTTGGCTGCTGATTTTTCCTGCTGTTCAATATGGCATTATGTTTAAGTGATTATTTTAAAGAAACATTTTGCTACTTTTTCCAGTTGTAACCAAGCACTCTGTTATCTCCATCCTTCTCTCCTGCTAACCTACCCAATTTCTTTTTAAATAATCCAATACACCTTTTTCCTATTTATTTTTTATCTCCTTCCAGAAGAGATGTAGCCACAAGAATGGCTTTCAAAGCTGATTCAACTCCCTGAATAAATTCTATTTGTGGCCCTTTAATCATATCCATGTTGCCTTATGGATCTCTGTCCTTCATGGAGCCTATTCTTATGTGTGTGTTCCTTACCTTCCTTAGTTTCCCTGTCTCTTTTATCCATAAAGTTTTTTGCTGGTTTCTCAATTTGCTTGATGTGTGTTACTGCATCCAGCCTAACATTTCACTAGTTTTCGGCAAAGTTGCAATTTTATAAAGCCATAATTGCTCCATTAAGTGACTTCCTATGATTCCTGATCTTTTTCTTTATTTTGTGCAATTAAGTGCAGAGGATTAGAGATTTAGTGTAGAATCCAGTTTTCTTGCAACTTCATATAATACAACAAATCCTTTCCAGATTCTTTTTTTAAAAAACCTTTTCTGGTAGCCATTTCCTCCACCAAACAAAGGGCTTCCTCCTGCACCCTCTCAGACATTCTTTTCTTCCCCATCCCAAAATCTCGCAAGGTGGACAGTGTGAACCGCCGCAGCTCCCTCCATTTCTTCTCATCAGTGGTGGTCAGACCTGAAACCAAGAACACAGGAAACAGATCACAATGTGATATCAGTTCTCAAATTTTGCAAAAGGGGAAAAGGTTATACATTACAATTTTCCCCACCCCACTTTTACAGTAAAGGAGCCTTCCCGCTTGAATTACTAAATAGATCAACTGCAGTTTTCATCTAGTCATTCTTGAGTGCTCTCATATTAGGAGAAGAATGAATGAGGTTCTGGAAATCATGTCACACCTTACTATAAATCTGAAATGGATAGGGATCAGAGGTGGATTCTTACCGGTTCATACCACTTCAGGCAAAGCAGTAGTACAAATTAGGCCTGGGTCGCTGAACCAATAGGGATTCTCCTGAAGCCACGGTGGGGATGGGGACAGGGCAGCCCAGGAAGCTTCACAACCATGTGACTATGAAGATTGGCGGGCCGGGTGGCCCCCTCCCCATCAGGACAAAGCTACCACCATTGCAGCTGGAGAGCCACTCTCTTGGCAATCTGGAGGGTAGAGGGAGCAGGCTGCTGCCTCCTAGCTCAGGAACCACCTAGTGGCAACGCAGGCAGAGCCATTGCAATGGTGGAGTCTGGCGCTCGGGGAGGGCAAGGTTAGCATGTTCCCAGCCACGCCCTGCGGTGTCTCTGTCCCCTGGCTCAGGTCAGCAGGCTCAGCTGCAGCTCAGACGAACTGAGGAATTGTGGGGAGCATCCCATGTGTTACACCCCACTTCCACAATTTGCCGACACCTCCTAACCACACACACCAAATTTTTGAAACCCACCACTGATAGGGACAGGTCTTTAGACCAGTCATGGACAGATTTCTATACTAAGATGCAATTTTCAGTAAGTAGAAAAAATGGGAATTCCGTATTTTTGTATAGTAGGGGTTTTGTTCACAGAAAATAAGTACATTCCAATTGCTCTCTTATTTGGTTGCTTCATTATGTATCACAAGGTCACTGTAAATTATAAGCAACCACATAGATTTTGTCCATTACAACCTCTCTCCAACCTAGTTCTTGAGGACTTTGATATGCTTATCATTCCTACCTACTTCCATCAACTCTCCTTCCTACCACACTTCCCACAATTACAACTCTCTCTAGAGAGCTAAGCCTTTGCACAATCTTTCTGAAATATGATCATTTGAGTCTAGTCATTTGTGCTTTGAATGAAAATTCTGGAGAGATTTGTTCAATGATTTTTTTTTTCCTGGGTATCCATAATATTCTCAAGAGTTTTCTCTTGAATATTCTCCAACATCAAAGCTTAAAAGGCATCAATATTTTCTCTATCCTGCTTCTTCAAAATCCAAATTATTTTGAAGGCACAGGAAATTGATATTCAACATTAATTCGGATAACATAAGCAAAAAAGTGTCTTTGTTGGTAAACCACATTGTATGTCTTCCCAAAGGACCAATTTAGAGGTCAAATTATTGTTATTGTTTGTTGTGGTTGTTATTTTGCATGTAAGCAACAATCTGAGTACACTTGAAAAGCGACCAGTTTTTTCAAGAAACATGACCAAATCTACATCTTTACAAGACATTTCAAGTGAATCTTTCACAACTATCAATATTATTAATGGCATTCAGACAATTTTTACAGAAAATTAAAGAAAAACAGTAACTAATGAGGAAATGAAAAGGGATCAACCTTTATTTTGGAACATTTGCTTATGAGCAGGCATTTCAGTTCGCCCACCAAATTCTTCTGAATGATCTACCAAAGCATCTTTTACCACGGCGTACCCACAAAGAGCAACCATTGGTTTTGATCCATTCCAGACAGTAAATATAGGTCCATATTTCTCAGCAAGCTAAGGACAGAATTAGATGAAAATTCAGTTAATTAGGTGACAAAGCATGTTTGGTGAAATTATTATAAAGTATTGTAGGAAGTTAAAACCCCTCTACAAAATAATGAAATATTTTAGGAAATATTAAAAGAGCAGAATATTTCCTTTAAAAGGGAGTCAGAAACTCAGCTCCCCGCCACCTTTGTCAATGGGCCATTAAGGCCTGAGCCAGTCTATTCTATATAACAAAGATATACCCCCTTCAGGCATACCCATCTAGCAACCAGAAACTCACTACAAGGCACCCGGGAAAATTACATCAGCCAGCAATGCAAACAAGCTTGGTTCTCAGGACAGCCTACAAAGTTAGCTTAGACCCACACCCCAACCCTTGGGAGTGTGACCACCAATCAGAATGCATTTCTTACACAGGAATGGGAAACTCTGGGGTGGGACCCAGATAGGACATAAAACCAGGGCACTCTCAGCATCTCCTCCCTTTTCTGTTCAGGAGCTCAAGTCATGTGATCCTGTCCACCATTAAACCATCTTTCCAAGCAGCCTCCATGTTTTCCAGTGTCTTTTTCCCTACTTGGAACTGAACCCAGAAGGACATTTCTTCCAACAGTATTTTTGAAATACTTCTTAAGTTTGCCAGAGCTTGAATAACTGTTAATACCTATAAAATACTTCAATATAATTATGATCCAGTACATGATATATATCTCCTACCGGGTAAGTGATAGGCCATGTTATGTTGGCCTTTGTGGGTATCTGTGTGGATTACAGAACCTAGCTTGAAGAGAACAGCTGTGGGCTGCTCCAAATAAAACTCTGCTTTGGTTATACTTCTGACATACTAGCACAAAAGGACCCAAATGCAGAAGTTTTATTTTTATCATTAACCAAAAATGTTATATGTTACAAAGGTAAAACTAAGCTTGAAAACTATTTTGGTGAGAGCTTCTTGAAGTTGGTCAAGTGATTATTTGTTGTGTTAAGGACAGGCCTTGGGACATCTGGTGAAGATGACCAACTGACAACACACCCAGGGAGAGATCACTGGGACTCCCTGAGAAGGATTTTTCTCTAGATTGTCACTTTATCTACTTACAAACAGAAGAAACCAGCATTACTTTAGTTTATATGACTCTCCTGGGTTAGGGAGAGTTCTAGAATCATCGATCCTTCATACAGTAACAGTCAGCAAGTTAGCTTCAGGAGATGAGCTTCAGAACATGGTAGGTTAGCAGCTGAAGGGGGAATGCTGAAATCACTTTATTTGAAAAGCAGCAATTTTTGGAATTTATTTTTCAAATAGTTGTGTCTTTGATTTCTTAATCACTTTTAAGGACTATTAATCTTTATTAAGCCATAGCCTGTTATTCCTTTGAAGATCTGTGCCATTTGTAGGATTTTTTTAAATTGTTAAACAAATAAGAAAGATACTGAGATTGCTACACACTCTGCCAAGGACCATGTCATTGCCCAGGTGCTCAACTGAGTGTGGAGGGAGTGGCGAAAGGGGCCAATTATTACAAAGTTCCTTCCCTTCCACATCCCAGCAACATGAGCTGTCCGCTCAATGGGGCTGCCTACTCTGGAGGAGCTGTGTGCTGGTATCCCAGAGACAGCAGCAGCCAATTTTGGAAGCTCTTCATATAGGCCACCTAGGCATGGCGTGGATGAAGGCGCTCACCCGCATTTATGTCTGGTGGCCCAACTGAAACAAGGCCATTGCTGATTGGATTTCATACATTGTCAGCCTTGCCAAGCGTCAAAACCAGCCACCTCATTCACTCCAGCAGACGAGTGAGAAGCACCCAAGACATCTTGAGCGAGGATGCATATTAACTTTTCAGGACCTTTCCATGGACAGACTTTTATCGTGGTTGTGGGTGCTTATTCAAAATGGCTTGAGGTGGTACTCATGACATCTATGATCTCAGACTCCATGATCAAGACCCTTAAAAGGCTGTTTGTGACCAATGGACTACTAGACGTCCTCGTTTTGGACAATGGACCATAGCTCATGTCAAGCAAGTTCAAGCCGTCATGGCAATTGTCATTTCCTAATTGCACTAGTGGTGGGTTCCAGGTGGTACAGCCCAGTATGGCCGTACTGCTAGTAGCTGGGAGCAGCAGCCACCATACCGGTATGGTGGCTCATTTGACCCACCCTATATATAGTGTTTATAACATGACCAGCCAAATGAGCACACATGCACATCATGTGGCACCTGAGCATCCTCCGCCGAGCAGCTGGGTGTTGCAGATGTGCCTGACTAGGATGCCTGGTCCCATGTGCAGGGTACTGGTTGTGACAGGATCCAAAACCCACCACTGGATTGCACCATTGCTAGCAATGGGCAAGCTGAGCAGATGGTCTGATCAGCAAAGGAAGCACTGGCAAGGATGGGCCCAGGGGACTGGCAAACACAGATAGCTGAGTACCTCCTGGTCCAGCATGTTACACCAAGCTCCACCACCAACAGGGGTCATTGCCTGTGCACCAACTTAAACTGGCTGCATCGAGACTACTCCTCCGAAGTCCCTGCAGACTCGATCAGCCAGGTCTAGTCATTCTCACTGGGTGACCTTGTCTATGCCCTCAGCCACGCTGGGCACTCTTGCTGGATTCCTGCCTGTGTAGTGGACATTACTGGGTTGGATTCTTACAAGGTGGCACTCAAAGATGGCAGGTCGTGGCGCTGCTACATCAACGGTGTGACCACCTCGGAACCTCTGTCTGCAACCAGCCGGAATGGACTCCAACAGAGACAACCCCAGCTAAAGACATTCCAGCTCAGCCACCACAAACAACTGTATCAACAAAGGAGTGTGGTGAGTCACAGATACGTACATCACCCGGAACTCAACAGACAAGTTTGGGACTTTTTCTTCATTGATATTAACAAGATTGAAAAATCCTAGATAAAAAGAGTTTATAACTACTTGATTGACATTCCAGAGAAGAAGAAAAGTTATACTATGAAGATAAGCTGGAGGGAGTGATTTAAATTTAATGAGTCTATTGGAATCAGGATGGATATTTATCTGTTTGATATTTGTAACTGAAAGAGAGTGTTAATATAACACTTTGAAAATGTAGTTTTTTTTTTCTTTTTATATAATGCTTAAGTTATTCTTAAGGATGGTAAAAGAGTACTACAAGTGTATGCCACCCGGAGTCCTTCGGGAGTGGGCAGCATACAAAACTAATAAACAACAACAACAACAAGTATTTATGTTAAGGGGCAATTAAATAAAAAGATGTATTATCTTAAAGAAAAGTTTTGAGTCTATAAATGCATGTATACAAAAAGAAAAAAATTATTCTACGAGGATAATTTGGAGGACTGATTTAAATTTAATGAGTTAATTGGAATTAGTTGGATTTTTATTGGTTTGATCTATGTAATTGAAGGAAAGCTCTAATACAGCTTGTGCTGTGTATATAAAATGAGTTTGGAAATTGTTTTTTCTTCTATATATAATTTTTGAGTAATATTTAAAGCTTGTGAAATTTTATTGAAAACAAATTTTAAAGTATGCATGTTAAGAGGAATATTGTAAAAGGATGTATTAGAACTTACTGATTTTAGAAATGTTTTTACAGAAAAGTTTAATTATTTGAAATGGGTGGGGAAAAGTGCTTTTTTCCCTTTAAGATTAAATAATTTGAAAGGATATAATGAATTTTGTTAATATAAATGGTGACAGTTTACAAAGATTATTAAGTGCAAACAGAAATATTACTAAACAGAATATCAGAGTTGGGAGAGATCTTGGAGGTTCTCTAGTCCAACCCCTGCTCAGGCAGGAAATCGTATACCACGGGGCCTGCGGGTCAGATGTGTCATGCCCTGGCAATGCCTACTCCTGGTTTAGCAAAGGGGGAAAAGTTGCAATACCTCACATGATGACAATGTATTATCACGAGTTTGACACCCTGGTTTCCTCCTGAACCCTATACTACTATACTAGTAAAATGGGGACCCAAATTATTGGGGGCAACGTGCTGACTGTAAACCACTAGAGAGGGCTGTAAAGCACTGTGAAACAGTATAATAATTGTAAGTGCTATTGCTATAAATAAAGAAAGCACAGGCCATGACAAATGGATTAAGATGAAACGGAAATAAGTGAAAATCTCAGCATGAATGTAAAAGTATTGCAAAAAGAAAAATTAACATATTTCATGAAAAATAATAACATATAGTGTACATCAATTTCCAACAGACTGAATGGAATGTAGATATAAGGAAAGAATATATAGGAGTGCTTCAAAATATGTACAAGGAATCATATTACAGAGGGCCCCTGAAGTAGAAGTATACTAACGGACTATTTGAAGTTTGATTTGATTTTACAAAAAAAGGTTACAGATGGTGGAAAAAAACTGTGCATGGACGAGAATAATTGACCATTTGAAGGATGGAAGCAGGAACAAAATGCCACCATTCCATGAAGACAAACCATCTCTGGTTACCTAAATGGGCTTCAAGGAACTGGGATTCCATAATATTATAGGCAAGACTTTGTGTTTCTGTTATGTCTTTGATGGCATCTAGTTATCATCTGGATTTATTCAGCCCAGATGAACTTTATTAGGACAGAGGTGTTATCTGCATTTCAACAATCTGGAATCAAATGGAAGCTTCAGTGAATTTGATGCTACCGGTAATTCAAACGATACAATTTGAGGCTCATAGATTTATTTTTTCTAAAGTTTTTCTTGTTACTATATATTTTAATGAACTTTGAAACCTCCATTGCTGGTTTATTAGATTGCTACAAGGTGACTTTATATTATAATTCCCTTTTAAGAAATGAGCCACAAATCAAATTGTTCTTTATAAAATAAATCAAACTAATACAATTAAAGAAGCTATAAGTATGTTTCAAATGTCAGAAACTTTGAAGAAGTACAATAGTTAACTAGCCTTACCTTTTGAGAATGTTTATACAAAGGTAGTACATCTCGCTGAAAGAGGTTCCCCAGAATAGGCCATGGAGCAGGTCCAGGGGGCAGCTGCCCTTTTCTCTTGTACATTTGGAAATATGAGAAAAGGGTGAAAAGTATACAGAGAAGAAGCAGAACTCCTGTCCATGTCAGCTCCATCCTCTTCTGAGTTATTTTCCTCTTCAAAACTCCCAGAAACGGTTTCAATGAGACAAGATTGAAAGAAGAAGGCAACTGGAGCCCCAATCACATTTAATAACATATTTTCCATGATCCTTTTTTAAATCAATGTGTTTCTTGTTGCTGTTATCAATGCAGGGTAATTATTTACCAACATCTCTACCTTTGGATCTAGGTTCAAATGAGTTCTTGTTTGTACATTGACCAAAAAGAAATTGGAATGAAAGTTTGCCTGGCAGTGATGGCTTTTTAAGGAGGAGGGAAACCCAGGTCTCCTTAAAAGCCGCCAGAATACCTCTCCTCTAGTGCACCTATTCATCATTGCCTGGATCCACCCTCTAGTCACTGTCCATGGAGGCTTTGCCATCCAGAGGACAAGGATCTTACTGACAGGTGGTGGGGCTGACAGGGTTGAGGGCTTGTCTACTTCTGTTTCCTTAAAAGATGGACTCCATGACCCCTCATATGCCATGATCTGATGGACAAGCAGAGTTATCAGGAGGAGGCATCCTTCAATAATGCAAATAGTTTTGAACCCTAATAGGACTTAAGGTGTTTCTTTCTTTCTTTTGTCAGCTTGTTAGAGATGATCCTTCAGCCTTGAATTCAGTACTATGAGGGTAATGAATACAAACTGCTTTAAACTGTGACTTCCAGAAGGGTTACGCAGACTAGATCTCTCGTCCAGAATTATTAAACTCCTGATTCATCATACAATTATAATTTAAATAGTCAATATTTTCATTGAATAAATTACCAGGAAGCCTCTGAATTAAATTAATTTTCAATTCCCCCAAAGTTTTATAAACTTTCCAAATCAGTATCAAATTGTTTGTGAGGTTCTCTCTGTTCTTCAGGTAATGGAAAGGAATATTTTTATCAATTCATTTATATCCAAGTCTAGTCATGAAAAACTGACCGGTGGAATTTCGAAACCATCTCAAGGTAGGTTAAATTTTACTGTTTGCAGAATACCAGACTGAACACAAACAGAGACTACTTTACTTTGAAACAGACACTCTCCCTGCTTCACTAATTTCATATTTGCTTAACATTTCCCCCCTATGGCAAGCTCATTGGTGAAGCTACTCTCTATTTAATGCTCGGTTTGGTTCAGCCAATCCAAATACTCCAATTATCCATCACCTGAGTATCATTTGCATGTTCCCTTATGAGAAAGAACTGGGCCTTTTCTTACAAGCCAGAGATGATTCTTCAATTTTGTCTATGGAGAGTCTTCTCTCATGGGATATTATGAATCATATGCCAAGAGTTACATTGTTAGATCAGTAAAAGTGTTTGGTGCTGAGGAAGAGGTCAAATTGTATCTTCATTCACATTCACTGTTTGGATGTGCTGAAAAAATCCTCTTTTTTTATTACTATGTAATTGAGGGGTGTGCCGGAAATGGAGCTCAGGAGGACAAGGGTTTGGCACTCTCCTTGGTCTCCCCTTCCTCCCCTGGAGACACCTGGACCACCAAAGGCACCCCTGACACAAGTGACGTTGAGCTGGCCATGCCCACCCGGCCACACCCACCCCATCCATGCTTACCCAGGCCCCCCAAGGTCAAACACAACTCTGATGTGGCCCTCAATGAAATTGAATTTGATGTAACCCCTGAATCCAGGGTTAGAGTTGGGGCAGCTGGATGGAGCTGCATGTTTACTGGCCAGGTGCCCTTCTTGATGGCACATGGAGTTTGCAGAAGGTATTTTTACATGCTTTATTTATAGACTTTTAATATAACATATAAGATGTATAATTTTAAAAAACTGAAATATTTAGGAAGAAAATGATAATAAAAAGG
The DNA here is from genome assembly GCF_009769535.1 of Thamnophis elegans. Lineage (NCBI taxonomy): Eukaryota > Metazoa > Chordata > Lepidosauria > Squamata > Natricidae > Thamnophis > Thamnophis elegans. The sequence goes on from NC_045542.1 coordinate 62,117,139, forward strand.
TAGAATAATGTAGTATACACACAAACGTATGATACACTCCAAACTTGGCTGCAGAAAATACAACTTCGGTAATAGAGTTGTCACCGTTTTTCACAGTTACGACCTTTGCAGCATCCCTTCGATCATGTGATCAAAATGCATTACCTAACACCTAAGATGGTTTCTTCCCCAAACCATCAAAACTTTAACCTTAGACTGTCTATTGTCAACCTCTCCCCATTCCTAAGAGGTTTTTAAGGGGCGTGCATAAGCCCACCAGCTGTGCCGACCATCCCTGTCCTAATATCTCCTTATATTCGTATTCATTTCATGATTCATAATCATATTATATCTGTTTTCTAATTAATGCTTGATTAAAATAAAATAAAATGAAATAAAGAAATGAAATAATAAAATAAAATAAAAAATAAAATAAAATAAAATAATAAAAAATAAAATAATAAAATAAAATAAAACATTGCCTTATAAGTAAGGATGTGGCTGTATTCAGAATTAACCAATCACATTCAAACTGAAGGTAATCAGGACACATATCGGCCCAAAGTTTAGAAATGCAGGTAGTCCTCAATTTACAACCATTCATTTAGTGACCATTCAAAGTTACAATGGGACTAAAAATGTGACTTACGACCGTTTTTCACAGTTACAACCTTTGCAGCATCCCTTCGATCATGTGATCAAAATTCAGGTGTTTGGCAACTGATTGATGTGATCACATTCTGCGACCTTCTGACAAGCAAGTCAGTGGGGAAGCTTAACAATTAGGTTACTAACTTATCAACTACAGTGATTTATTTAACAACTGTGGCAAGAAAGATTGCAAAATGGGGCAAGGTCAGTTATTGATTTTGCCTTCTGACCAAATGAATATAAATATGTATGCTATGGACACTAAGTTTATCTAGTACTGTTTTTTCCCTCTTTGTTTATATATCCTCAGTTGCTATGACAAATACTAGAATGAAAGTGGGGTACTTTGGAAGACTTAAAAAGCAATTATTTATGAATGCCACTCTGAAATGGGTAGTAGAATAGTTGGCTCAGAAAAAGCAAGTCTGAAGCATTATTACAATAGTACTTGGACTTATATATTGCTTCACAGTGCTTTACAGTCCTCTCAGCATATTGCCCCCCAAAATCTGGGTCCTTGTTTTACCAACCTTGAAAGGATAGAAGGCTGAGTCAACCTTGAGCTGATGACAATCAAACTCTGACTGCAGAATTAGCCTGCAGTACTGCATTCTAACCACTGTGCCATCATCACTCAATGTATTTAGTAACTGGCAAGAATCACTGATAAGAAAAAATCTCTGCTTGCAGAAGCCCATAAAGTCAGCATACCACTCCTGGAGGAATCCCAAAGAATCCTGTGAATGCCTGCAAGATTTGCAATACTTCAGAGAAAATTTTGCTTTCACAAGACAGTCAATTCCCAAAGACAACAGAGCACATAACATTAGAAACAGCAGATGTGATGGGTGGGACCAGTGGTGGCTGCAACTGGTTTAACAACCGGTTAACAACAACAGGTAATAAGTGGCCAGTTGCTAAGTGACTTTTCAGTGTTACAACCTATCTGGAAAATGGGAGTTATAACATCATTCTGAAGGTCTGACAATCTCCCACACACTGCCGAATCATATCACAGGGGTTTGGTGGGATGGAATCTAAATGAAGCCTCTGAATTGTTTTTGATTAGAAAATTAGGCCAAAGCCTACCCTGCCTTGCAGCTTTGCTATCCCTCAGCAGTGCAGGCGCCCCACAGATCTCCAAATGCGGCAGCAATGTCTTGGCCCATTTTGTCTGATGTCTCCAAACCACACCCACAGAATCGGTAGTAAAAAAATTGAATCCCACCACTGACACATATATACACACAGTGGTGGGCTTCAAGTAATTTAACAACTGGTTCACCTAGTGACTGGTTGAGTGGGCGAGGCTTGGGGGTGTCATGTGACTGAGTGAGCATGGCAGGACTTCCTCCCTTCTCTTTTTTGGGGATATCTGAAACAAAGGGCTGGGACCTTCAAGTAAGGTGCAAGCTGCCACCCCAGCTGGCAATTCTGGCTGGGCTGGTTCAGCTTTCCCACTGGCTGTGAATGTAACCTTAACTTCCTCCCTTAACTGGTGGCAGAGGGGAAGGCAAGGCAAGTCTGAGCCGTCACTGTTCAGCTCCCCATCCCCCAGCCTGCATCTCACTGTCCACCTGAATTTTTCACAGCTGCTGAGTCTCATCTGTCTGTGGGTGGAGCAAAACCACCACAACCCATCTACTTGCTACCTTGGCCTCTCACTCATCAACCTGAGCGCTTTGGACGAGCACCAGCCACCGATGTGAGAATGGTGCAAGCCTCATGGACTGGAAAGTAAGGCTGATCGTGGGGAAGAAAGATCCAGTCCAGTGGTGGTGTGGGGACACAATGAGGCTTGGCAGCTATTTGGGCCCAGCTCTGGGCTGCCATCTGCTTGCCGTCCCTTCTACCTCAGATTCTGCATCCAGTGTGCAACAATGGGTCACACATGCCGCTTCCAGGCCAGTCCGGCGTCATAGGCGAGTGGGTGGCCCTCAGGGGAAATTTTCTAGTAGCCTTCCCACCTGGGCCCTGCAGAAGCCAAAGCTGGGCCTGAAAGGCTGCCAAGCCTCACTGTGTTCCACCACCACCACTGATCTTCTTTCCCTGCCATCAACCTTATCTTCCAGCCCATGGGGCTTACACCATTCTCACAGTGGTGGCCTGTGCTCATCCGAAGTGCACGGCAGGTGAGGGAGGAGCAGAGGCAGCTGGCAAAGGGGCGATACGGGTCACATAGCCTCATGCTCACTGGTCACCCCCCACCTGCAGGCAGGCAAGGTCCAGCAGCTGCAGAGAATCTGGGCAGCGGATGAGATGGTGGGCTGCAGGGTAGCCAACCAGTGATGGCTCAGCCTGACATGCCTTCCCCTCTGCTACTAGCCATGGAGGAAGTAGGTCACAGGATAAAGAAGAGGGCAGTCATGGGGGGAAAAGCTGAGAGATCACAGGGTCTCTGTGGGAGGGGAAGCAGCTAGAGTCGATTCGGTGGGGCAGTGGCAGGGGGGCTGTGTCAGGAACTGGCATGTCCCCTGACCTGAGGCGAATGGCAAGTGGGTGGGAAGCCTCTGCCGATAGGTCCCAGCAGAGGCCAGAGGCGGGAACTGGCACCCTTACCTTCGCGGGCAGCCATGGTGAGCAGAGTGTTGAGGTGTGGAGGTCAGCTGGGCCACATGGGCAGAATGATAGGCCATGGTGAATGCAAGCAAGCGGGTGAGGCACGGAGATCTGGGCAAGCAAAAGAATGAAGAGCCAGAGTGTAGCTGGGTGCAGGCATGACTCTAATGCAGGCCAAGATGGGCAATAAGGCCTGGGAGGGGTGGGTGAGCCCTTGGTGGGATTTGCTGGTTCACCAAACTGTAACAACCGATATGCCCACACCAGTCCAAACCAGCTGCGCCCACTTGTGTGTGTGTGTGTGTGTGTGCGTGCGTACATACATACATACCAGGACGTGCAGTCACTAGAGGCAAGGGAGATGGGGGCCTCACCAGTCTCCTCAGGGAAAGGAAAGAATTTTAAATATTTTTTAAAAATAATTAACCCAGGGTAGTTGCTACCAGATTTCAAGTCACAGTGGCTTGGTGTCTGCTCTCAGTATTAACTAGAGGAGGCCAGAGAACTAGGGGCCTCCTTTGCATAAGGAATTTTCGCCTTTTAAAAGTTTGGGCATTTCTTAAAATATGACTTTTAAAATTCTTATCCAGTTTTTTTTTTAATAACAGATAAGCATGCCAACCATATACCAGATCGTGTCCCTCTATATTCAGTATTCTATCATTAGTTAAATGAGTCCAATCACTAATTACAGATAGCGTCACTGCGTCATAATATAGTTTTAGGTTAGGTAATTTCAAGCCTCCTCTCTCACGTACATCTTGCATTAGTTTTATCTTTACCCTCAGCTTCTTTCTGCCCATACAAATTTGTTGATACTTTCTGCCATTCTAAAAGATTCACATCTTTTTAAGTATAGGTAACATTTGAAAAGAAATAAAAATTTTGGTAAGATGTTCATTTTCTCTGCCGCTATCCTACCCAACAAAGATAAGTGCAATTTCTCCCATTTTTTCATCTCTATCTGTATACTATGCCAAAGTGGTTCATAATTATGCTTATATAATTTCCCATTTGAGGTTAAAATATAAACCCCAAGATATTTCACTTTTTTGACTACCTCACATCCTAGCATCCCTCCTAGTTCTTCCTTTGTTTAGTATTCATATTTATAGCTAATATTTGTGTTTTTCCTAAATTTATTTTAAAACCAGACACTTGACCATTGTTCTGCTCCGGGCAATGAGGGTTCTGCTCGGGCAGCCAGTTAACTCCACGCTTGGGAATATTTTTCAGATCAAGTTTATTGTCAGGAATCCTTATAACAAAACTTACAGTTCAGTAATGAGGTTCTTCTGACTTTCCCTGATCTTTCCCTTCACGTAGTGTAAAAAGACATTAATTCCTCTAACCCATGCTGCTGGTACAAAGCTGCTTCTGCTAGTGCTGACAGGGATTCAGTGAGTGCACAGTAATAAAACAATTTCCCGGGCAAAATACCCCACTGCCCAATCAGGGAGCACAGATGTGGTCACATGTTATGGGACTACATTTCCCACAAGGTAGTTGCATTTCCCTTGAGATAGTTGCTTAAAGGAGACAGCTTCTAATTTTTAAATTGGCTATATACTGTTGGGACAGCACACTCCCCACCTGGAATTATAAATTCCACTATCAACTAATCTTTAACTAAAGATAAACAAAGGCATGGCATAAAAATGCAAACTGACTGCCTAACTAACTGAAATACACAAGGCATAGCATCAAACAGTGCAAACAATCATGTAAACACAAAGCATGCAAAGCTTGAGGTTCAAACTTCTAATTCAGTCTTTTAGTTCATCGTTACAGGGTGGGGCTTGTTGCACAAGTCCCATAGGCCATGAGTTCCCGTGGACACAAGTCCCTTAGGCCACAAGTTCCAGTACATGTATTTGGGAATGAAGTTCCCTGCTGGTTCTGGCCAGTCACCTGTCTTCTGGCTCAGTAAGATGCTGGGGTAAGGGCAGTTGGTATCTCAGGATCCAAAAACTTTGGTACCAAGGCTTGAGAGTTGATGATGGTTGCACCCTCTACCACGAGGGTGGTGAAGATGATTACTGCTAAGCCAACATGAGAGGCTTCCGTCTGGAGAGTTGCTTGAAGCGAGTCGATTCTTGGGACTGGTTGCGGGTAGTTGTGGTGCTAGTTTCACCCTTCCCATGATGAGACTGATGTGGACGTTGTTCTCCCCACCGTAGACAATGTGAACGTTGTTCTCCCCACCGTGGATCTTGAGGTAACCTACAGCTGTTACCGCCTTCGTTGTGGCGATAGGCAAGGTGGGAACGTACTTGCGTTGGACAGGAACGCCTTGGAGACAACTCAGGGATTCTCGCCATATTGGACGTTCTTGCGTCTGTTGGTTGCGCTGTTCATTGCTGGACCACATGAAACATAAATAACTTTGATGGTTTTCTCTGACACAGAATAAGTTGACCATCTGCTGGATGTTGTCAGCTTCCTTTCTGGGCTGAATGAGCATGCTGAGTCGACTGTTGGTGAGGTTGGGACTTTTGAAGGGCACTTTATTCAGAGAGAGACCTTGGGATTGCACGCTGGTATCAAAAAGTGCTTGAATCTGGTCTGGCTCTTGTGGCTGGCACTTTCTAAAGGATGGTGGGTGCCAGCATTCTTCATCAATTTTGAAAGGTGGAGCAAGTTCTGCATGTCTGTTCTGGACCATCTTGTTCACGATTTGTCCCAGATTGAAGAGGCAAGAGAGGGGCTGCTCACAGTTTTTTGGCAACTGTTGCCCTGGTATGCAAAGAGGCATTGGAGCCATCCAAATCTTGGTGGCCTCCTGTAGGAACTCCTTGACCATGAACCTCAGAAATTCTTTGTTCTCTATTGACAAGGCCAAGCCATTGTCTTCTTTGCTGGTCTGGAACACTGTTGCTCCTAAAACTGGCTCAATCGATGAGGTGTGAAGACTTTTGTCTGGGTTGGGACCTGCGGCCAATCGACACACACCATCCCAAAGATGCCCCTTCCAAATTCTGTCTCGAGGGTGGATGGGGAGTCCTTTGGACCTTTATCCACTTCATGAGGGGTGAAAGCAGTGGAGGAGTCTGTTCCTGGCAAGAGCAGGATTTCGGCTTTGGGATCTAGAACAGGAGAGTGGTTACTTGTGTGCTTCAGGTGAGGTGGGATGCTTGCTACCTCTGTGTCACAATCTGACTGCGATCATCTGGTGGGTTGTCCCATTCTAGTGATGGTGGCAGTGGGAGCTGTGCACTTCCGTGCGTTTCTTCATTTTGGACATTGATGAGACTGTCGAGTATTGTGTCTCGTGGTCCAGATCGAGATTTTCCACCTTGTTCCTGTTGTGGTGGGCTTGGGTCTTCCATGTAGGCCTTCACATGCTTGTGCTGGTTATCTTTTTCCAGCTTCCTAAGACTGCAGTCGAGGGAGGAACAGTTAGCCTTCATCTGTAGAACTTTGGCCCGTATTAGTTTTCTTTCGCTTCCCGCTTGCGCTGAAGGTATTCCAGTTGAGCCTTAACTTTGGCACTCTCTGCTTCTGCTGCTGCCTTCTCTGCCTGTGCTTTGGCTTCTGCAGCTGCCTTTCCTGCTTCCACGGTTGCCAACCTTTCCTTCCGCAGCTGCTCTTCCTTTGCTGTCTCTAGTTCTATTTCTGCCATCCCAGCTTCTATTAGTGCCTCTCCAGCTGTAGATATCCGTGACCTGTGGCTGTAACGGGAAGATTGCTGTGAGACGCTGCTACCTGCCTTTGATCAGAGAGATGAGGCCTTTCTGGAGGCATGGGAGGAAACTGCATGTGACTGTTGAGATGTCGTGTGTGAACGATGAGACTTCACTGATGCAGTCTTTTCTCCCTGTGTAACTTTTGGACTAGATGAGGATGTCCTCTTAGAAGCGTGAGAGGGGGCTGCATGTGGCCACTGAGATGGTGCTCGCGAACGATGAGACACTTCAGATCTGGCGTTTGTTTCTAATGTGTCTTGGGGTTGGATGAGGACGCTTTCTTGGAAGCATGAGAGGGAGCTACATATGACTGTTGAGATGTTACCGACTCAGCCTTCTCATCTGGGGCTGTCTCCCTCTTCAAGTTGGATTGTTTAAGGTCTTTGCTGCATCGGAACTGCTTTTACGTTCTTTGTTTGACATCTGAATGCGCAACATTTCCCCCTGGAGTCCTTCATTATCATTTAGTTGTAACTGGATAGCAGTGAGGCGGTATCCATAAGATCTCCATAGCTTGTAGATATCGTCCATATCTCTACTTAAAGAATGGAGGCATTTTGGGGGTAAATCATCTTCGAGTTCGTCGCAGAGATGCTGCAACTGCTTCCAGCTACTTTCCTGCTTTCGATAAACCCTGTCCCATTCCTCCAAGAGGTTTGACCGCACAATCTGCGTAATGTGCTGTCTTAGGTCATAGTCTACTTGACGTGTTTCTGCCTTTTCTGAATCTTGGACATTTGATTCTGAGTTTTGGATGACCAATTCTGAGTCTATGGTGGGTTCAGCCATGTCTGACCCTCCTGCCATGGTTAGAAAGGTTCACCTGCCAGCCACTAGAGTGCGATGAGAAGCTTTGGAGATGCAGGCGCAGTTCACCTGCCAGCCACTAGAGTGCGTTGAGAGGCTTTGGAGATGCAGGCGCAGTTCACCTGCCAGCCACTAGAGTGCATTGAGAAGCTTTGGAGATGCAGGCGCAGTTCACCTGCCAGCCACTAGAGTGCGTTGAGAAGCTTTGGAGATGCAGGCGCAGTTCACCTGCCAACCACTAGAGTGCGTTGAGAGGCTTTGGAAATGCAGGCGCAGTTCACCTGCCAGCCACTAGAGTGCGTTGAGAAGCTTTGGAGATGCAGGCGCAGTTCACCTGCCAGCCACTAGAGTGAGTTGAGAAGCTTTGGAGATGGCAGGCGCAGTTCACCTGCCAACCACTAGAGTGCGTTGAGAGGCTTTGGAAATGCAGGCGCAGTTCACCTGCCAGCCACTAGAGTGCGTTGAGAAGTTTGGAGATGCAGGCGCAGTTCACCTGCCAGCCACTAGAGTCCGTTGAGAAGCTTTGGAGATGCAGGCGCAGTTCACCTGCCAGCCACTAGAGTGCGTTGCTATTGTTGGCTTAAGGTACTGGACTGCAGTTCTAGAGTAGCCACTAAATGGCGTTTGTTGTGTTTATTGTTTGGATTGATGGCAATGGCTGTGTCCTATTTGAGGTTTTTGGCTCCGCTGCCTCTCAATGTTGGGATTCCTAAGGGAGGGCACCCGAACTCGGAACCCCTCTTGGACCTGGCTGGCTTGATACCTCCTAAGGGCTTGCATAAGGTGACCAGATTTTCAGATTGGAAAAGAGGGACACCCTTGACCGGGGGGGGGAGCTTGATTAAAAAAGAAATTTTTTGTCAAAAGGTCACCCCAGGACACTGAAACCAGCATAAATACGAATCTGTTGCCAAACAAAATTTTGATCACGTGACCATGAGGATGCTGCAACGGTCGCTAAGTGTGAAAAATGGTCGCAACGGTCGCTAAGTGTGAAAAATGGTTGCAACGGTCGCTAAGTGTGAAAAATGGTCATCAGTCACTTTTTCAATGCCATTGTAACTTTGGTCACTAAATGTTTTCCCCCTCCTCGAGACTCACTTCTTCCTTCATTCCTCTTGCTTATCTACCTTCACCTTATCTGTCTTCTGCTCTTTCCCTCTCTTCCTTCCTTCCTCCCTCCTTCCATCCTCTTCTTTCCTCACTCACTCCCTTCCTCCTTTTTTCTCTTCCTTCCTCCTTCATTCTTTATACGATATAAAATTCAATGAGGGTGAAACACACCAAATCTGGCAAAGCTGCCTTGCACCAACCTGGCCTGCCCATAGAATAGCAGCCACTTTGAGACACATAAACCTGGTCTGAACATATTGCATCACAAAGATTTGCAAAGATCACATTTGCAAAAAGGAACATTTCTTGTAGTAAATACATTTTATAAACAATTTAAAAGTAAAAATCCCCCAAAATAATAAAAAAGGTATTCTATAAATAAAAGAAATCCTTAAAAACCATTGTTAAGTATTACACCAGCAATAATTTATACTGTCACCATTTCAAACTATCATCAGAAATACGAATCTGTTGCCAAACATCAACATTTTGATCGCGTAACCATGAGGATGCCACAACGGTCGCTAAGTGTGAAAATGGTCGCTAAGTGTGAAAAATGGTCATCAGTCACTTTTTTCAATGCCATTGTAATTTTGGTCACTAAACAGCCATGTTCCTGACTTAACAACCACCATGATTCACTTAACGTGGCAATAAAAGGTCGCAAAATGAGGCAAAAATCATTTAACAAACGTCTCCCTTAGCAACAGAAATTGGGGGATCAATCCTGGTCGTAAGTCGAGGATTACCGGTAGCCAATTGCAAAAGGCAACTTTACTTGGAACAGGTGAGATTGTGCCCGGATCCCTTTCATGCCAACATCCCATCCTGTCCATGGGGAGAACTCCACAGGCGGACAAAGCCCCAATCCCCTCTCAACCTCCAGCTGACTCTGCCATCCGCCATAACCACACATGCCTCTCAAAGGCAAAACTCAGGGGGCTGAATTCTACAGGGGGAGGAGTAAAGGGGGGATTTGAGGGGCAGCCCAAAGCACCATCTGTCTAAATTTGCATCAGGCAGGCAGTAACATTTTCATAGACCATGATCAGAGGAGCAGCTGATCCTATGGAGAGACTCCTCCTGCATTCAGTCCCAGGCCTACAAGTGGAAGTACCCTTCCTTCCTTCCTCCTTTCACCTTCCTTCCCTCCCTCCCTCCCTCCCTCCCTCCCTCCCTCTTTCTTCCTTCTAGCCTTCCTTCCTTTCCATTCTTTCTCCTTCCTTCCTTCCTCTTGCCTATCTGCCTTCTGTCTTTCTGCTCTTTAGATCTCTCTTCCTCCTTCCTTCCTCTTTCCATCCTTTCACCAAAAATCAGGATGTTTTATTAGCATCAGCATCATTCTGCTGAAATGCCAGATTCTGTGGTACTTCTGGATGAGATTTAGAAAATTACAGAGACATGAGGAACCATTATATAATTTCACTTGGCAAAACTCTGATTAAAATAATAGCAACAAAATGTAAGGTTTTTAATTTTAAAAACTCTAGCAAAACATAGATTTATTTCCAGTTTAGTTAATTAATGCCATTATAAACAGGAATGCAATTGATTAAATAAAAATGACTTTTTCTTTTATTAAGAATACTTATTCTACACTAAACTAGAAAATATTTCATAGGCCCTTCAACAAGTTTGTTACAAATTTTCAGGATTGCATGCATTCTTGAAACTGATACCATGTAATGTTAAAAAGCAGATAGCTAACTAAGTACACTAAAAACCATGTTTAATTATTTGCTACTTGAGGCCAATAGCAATGATGAAGAAATTTCTGTCATCCTCAGTGACAATATTTTTAGGGCCAAAAAATAAAACTCTGTATATTGGATCTGTTGAATGGAGAAAGGCCTGCACCCCCTCCCCCAAATGAGACACCTTCCACGATAATAGGAGAGGAGAGCCTGGAGACAGCAATCACAAGGCAGAACGTAGCTAAGAGACTTTCAACAATCGAACAGAGAAGCGAAGAGGCAGGAGAGACGAAGCGGGAGCCAAGCCGGGCTAGAGTGTTGGGCTGAAGGAAGGAGGGATACACACACTCGTGTTCTCCCCCTCCCTCCCTCCCTCCCTCTCTCTCTCTCTCTCAAATGGCAAATTCGAACAGCCGCTGCTGGGAGCCCGGTCTCATTTGGGGGAGGGGGAGGAAGCAAGCCTTTTTTCCATTTCAAGGAGCTGCCGCTCCTCCCCCACCTCTTAGAAGTCCAGCCAGCTGCTGGCCAAGCTCTCCGCGGAGACTCATCCAGAGTTTTCACCGCGATTTGCCTGGTGAGGAGAGGCGGCAGGTTGATGCAGACCAAATCCACAGTATAATAAATACAAGTATAATAAACACTTGTATTTATTATACTTGTATTTCCTCCTCCTTCTCCTCGCTGCGATCTGGATGCCCGACGCGCCTTCCTTTCCTCCGTGTTTGGCCCTTTCGCGTGGTGCCTTAAGATTACGAGCAATGCAGGGTTGCTACGTTAAGGGTGCCCAGTCCCAACTGGGAATTACTGCTGCTGCGGCACCCAATCCCTGCAGCAGTGGCTGGCTCTGCTCCCGGCCGTGGGCCCCTGCCCTGCCGCGTCCAGCGTGTCTTCAACAGCATGACCCGGCATCCCAAGCGGAGTCCCCCCCCCCGCCTAGCTGCGTTGCCCACATGCACGGGGATTCAAGGTATCTGGCCGGATTCCTTGAATCCCCGCGGGTATGGGCAACGCAGCTAGGCGGGCTCTGCTTGGGAGAGCCTGGTCATCTCAAGCGAAGCTCCCTCACTCCGCCTAGCTGCGTTGCTTCCCTTCACATCTTTGGAACGGCTTGGCTCCTTTCTTTTTTTTTTAGGGCGCCCCTCCGTTGGGAGGAGGTGGAGGATAGGCTCCAACTCTGCCCAGAGAAGGAGCCCGAGTGCTCCGGGGAAACGCGGCAAGCAAGCCAGCACTTCAAAGTCATGTTTTGCTGAATGACGGGCAAGTTCTAAACTGCTGGCATGACTTTGAAAGGGCTGGATTGCCTTCCGCGCGGGCCGACGTGGAAGGCAAGCGGCAAGCCAGCCCTTCAAACTTATGCCGGCACTTTAGCGTGCCCCTTGGCCGCCATTCAGCGAAATATGTTTCGCTGAATGACGGGCAAGTTCTAAACTGCCGGCATGACTTTGAAAGGGCTGGATTGCCTTCTGCGTGGGCCGACGTGGAAGGCAAGCGGCAAGCCAGCCCTTCAAACTTATGCCGGCACTTTAGCGTGCCCCTTGGCCGCCATTCAGCGAAATATGTTTCGCTGAATGACGGGCAAGTTCTAAACTGCCGGCATGACTTTGAAAGGGCTGGATTGCCTTCCACGCAGGCCGATGTGGAAGGCAAGCGGCAAGCCAACACTTCAAAGTCGTGCCGGCAGGCAGGGCTGGAGCGAGCGAGCGAGCGTGCTCCGTCCCGGTGGGTGCATGAGTGGAGCACTTTTCCAGCGCTCCTGTGCCTGGAGAGCTCCCTCTGCATATGAGCCCGGGATCCGCCATTTGCGCTCCCTTGCTCTGCCTCGCCACCCGCCTTCCCTATCTAGGGACTCCTCCAGCAGAAATAGCAGAGTCGCGTCGAGCGCCGCTCTGCCTTTCTCTGCGCTCTTCCCGCCCAGATGCCCAGAGCCTCCCAGACCGCCCGGCCCGGGGTGAGTCAGCTGCAGTGCAGCGGGCGGCGATCCCACCACACTTTAAGCACGCTGCGTTTTCCATCCCAGCCAGCTCACTGATTGGCTGGAGTCCAGGCCAATCCAATCAGTGAGCGGCAGCCTGGGCTGGCTTAAATTTGTAGGTAGGTAGGCTAGAGAACAGAACGATGAGCCAGCCCAGCAAGCTAGCAGCTGATGGGCGGGAGCTGCGAGCGCCAAAAAAAGCGTGCTTTTTAAAAAGCGGGCGGGACGCGGGAAAATGCATTAAAAAGCGGGAGTGTCCCGCCAAAAGCGGGACATCTGGTCACCTTAATATAATTATAAGTGCTATTGCTATAAATAAAGAAAGCACAGGCCATGACAAAATGGACTCAGAAGAAAAGGAAAGAAGTGAAAAATCTAAGCGTGAATGTAAAAGTATTGCAAAAATAAAAATTGACATATTTCATGAAAAATAACAACATATAGTGTACATCAATTTCCCAACAGACTGAATGGAATGTGGATATAAGGAAAGAATATATAGGAGTGCTTCAAACAATGTACAAGGAATCATATTGCAAAGGGCCACTGACATAGAAGTATACTAATGGACTATTTTATTTTATTTTATTTTTTATTAAGAAACATGTAAAACACACACACACAAAACCTAGATGCACACCACATTTACACAATACAATATGAACAGGAGCTTCCTGCTCGTTCTAATAACAATTATCAATCGATACCACTCACTTTATATTATTTCTCCTATTGTATTTCATTTGGATTTCACCATTCTTAACCCTCTTATACTATATACTGATACTATTATTTTTTGAGTTTTGTTATATTCCTTCATTGATTCTTGTTTCTTTCCTCCATCCACCTATACCATTTATCCCTTATCTGGTAGAATTCTGATTCTTCTTTTCCCTGGATTTCTTTAGTTAGTTTGTCCATTTCAGCACAATCCATAACCTTTCTTATTATTTCATCTTCGCTTGGAATTAATTGTTTTTCCATTTCTGGGCAAAGGCAATCATTGCTGCCGTAATTATATGTAGTATTAAATACTGGATTTCTTTTTTTGTATTTCGCAGACATTATTCCTAATAAAAATACTTCAGGTTTCCATTCTATTTTAACCCGTTATTGCCTCCAGCCAATTTTTGATCCTTTTCCAAAAAAAATTAGCCTCCTCACAGGTCCACCATAAATGGTAATATGTTCAGTGTATTGATTCGCATCTCCAACATTTTGGGGAGGTATTTGTTAAGATTTTAGCTAACCTTGTTGGTGCCAGGTGCCATCTGTAAAACATTTTGTACTGGTTTTCCTTGTATGCAACTGATAGTGTCATTTTTAAGTTTGTTCCCCAAAATTTTTCCCATTTGTCTAATTCAATATTATAGCCAAAGTTCTGCGCCCATTTTATCATTTGTTCTTTCATCATTTCCTCTTCCATTTTATACTTCAGGAGGAATTTATATATTCTCCCTATCATCTTTCTATCTGAGCTTTGAATAATTTTATCCAATTTGTTTGGTTCTGTTTTGATGTCATATAATTTAGTATCTTTATTGTATTTAGTTTTGATTTGGAGGTAAGTTAGCCAGTCAACTTTCATGTTCTGATCTGCCAATTCTTCAATTGTTTTTAAATGTCCCTGTCTATCAATTAAGACTCTGAATCTTAGCATTTTGTTCAAATCTATAAAATTTGGGTGAGTCATCCTTTTTGTTGGTGATAACCAATTTGGGATTTTCACATAGTGGATTTTTTTGATTTTGAGCCATTTTTGCAATAACGCTCTTCTGATTAAATGATTTTGAAGGTATTTCTGCATTTCATTTTTGTCATCCCATAGGAATGTATGTCAGCCTGTTTGCAAATCATGGCCTTCTAAGGTTAAAATTCTTTATTCTTTAGCTCAACCCAATCCTTCACCAATGTTATTGTTACTGCTGATGCGTATAAATCCCAATTCGGTAATGCTAAGCCGCCCCTCTCCTTCCTGTCTTGCATTGACTTTAGTTTAATCCTCGCTTTTTGTCCCTGCCAAATGAACCTAGCGGTTATTTTAATTTTTGAAAGAATTTTTTTGAAAGAATTTTTAATAGGTGTGGCTTGAATCAGGAATAAAAAAGATTCTTGGCAAAATATTCATTTTAATTGTCGCTATACATCCCATGAGTGATAACTGAATATTTTTCCAATTTTCTAAATCTTTCTTTATTTGTATCACCAATTTATTAAAATTATTGTCTTTAATTGTGGAATATTTTGCCGACACCCAGATCCCCAAGTATTTCACTTTCTTAGTAATTTGCATTCTGGTTGCTACTTCCAGTTCCTCTTCTTGCTTTTTTGTCATGTTCTTGGTTATCATTTTTGTTTTGTCTTCATTGATCTTTAGTCCTGCCACTTCGCCATATTCTTCTAATTTTGAATTAATTTCAGGCTGGATATTTTATTTTATTTTTACAAAAAAAGGTTACAGATGGGAAAAAATGTGCATGGAAGAGAATAATTGATTCATTTGAAGGATGGAAGCAGGAACAAAATGCCACCATTCATGAAGACAAACTATCTCTGGTAACCTAAATTGGCTTCAAGGAACTGGATTTCCATAATATTATAGGAAAGACTTTGTGTTTCTGTATGTCTTTGATGGCATCTAGTTATCATCTGGATTTTTTTCAGCCCAGATGAACTTTATTAGGACAGAGGTTGTATCTGCATTTCAACAATCTGGAATCAAATGGAATTTTCAGTGAATTTGATGCTACCGGTAATCCAAATGATACAATTTTGAGGTTCATAGATTTATTTTTTCTGAAGTTTTTCTTGTTACTATATATTTTAATGAACTTTGAAACCTCCATTGCTGGTTTATCAGATTGCTACAAGGTGACTTTATATTACAATTCCCTTTGAAGAAATGAGCCACAAATAAAATTGTTCTTTATAAAATAAATCAAACTAATACAATTAAAGAAGCTATAAGTATCTTTCAAAGGTAATCATCAGAAACTTTGAAGAAGTACAATAGTTAACTAGCCTTACCTTTTGAGAATGTTTATGTAAAGGTAGTACATCTCGCTGAAAGAGGTTCCCCAAAATAGGCCATGGAGCAGGCCCAGGGGGCAGCTGCCCTTTTCTCTTGTACATTTGGAAATATGAGACAAGAGTGAAAAGTATACAGAGAAGAAGTAGAACTCCTGTCCATGTCAGCTCCATCCTCTTCTGAGTTATTTTCCTCTTCAAAACTCCCAGAAACGGTTTCAATGAGACAATATTGAAAGAAGAAGGCAACTGGAGCCCCAATCACATTTAAATAACATATTTTTCCTAATCCTGTTTTTTAATCCATGTGTTTCCTTTCTGGTATTAATATAGGGTAATTATTTACCAACATCTCTACCTTTGGACTCTGGGTTCAGATGAGTTCTTGTTTCTGTACATTTTGTGCAACAATATGGAGCACCTATAAATTGAATTGAAAACATGGACATTTGCCTTTTATATAACTATCCAAGGTAAAAATCATTTCAGAAGAAAATAATAACAGAATAACAGAGTTGGAATAGACCTTAGAGTTCGTCTAATCCAACCCACTGCACAAGCGGGATACCATATTCCATTTCAGACAATTAGTTGTCCAGTCCCTTCTTAAAAGTCTCCAGTGATGGAGCATTCAGAACTTCTGAAGGCAAGATGTTCCACTATTTAATTGTTCTCACTGTTAGAAAATGTGTCCTTAGTTCTAGGTTGCTTCTCCCTTATACTCTGGGAAAGTCAGGTCTACTGGCCTTTATGAAAGGTGAGGAGGGTTGAGGCTGACACAGGTGCAATGGCAAAGAAAGCACTTCTCCTGGACACTGCCAGCCAGAATAATCAAGCCTGCAGCATGCCAGCACAGATGGGATGGGCCAAGCCAATTGAGTCCCTCAAGTAGTCTGCTCTTATGCCATCAGCTGCTTTAAAGATGATGACCTTAAAGACCTTGAATTGCACCTGGAGGCAGACCGGCAGCCGATACAGTCACAGATTAGTGATGTTATATGGGGCATTCTTTGGACCCCAAGAACTGTCTGAGCCACCGCACTCTGTACCAGCTGTAACTTCCAAATGCTCTTCAAAGGTAGGCTCAACAGAGCACATTACAATAGCCCAATTGTAAGATATCTAGCTCCTGAAAAAAAGAGGCCAGGCATTCCTGATCCAGGAAATGCCACAATTGGTACACAACCCAAAGTTTCTCCTTAGCCACGACTGCCACCTGCTCTTTGGGCAGGAGTTGCAAGTCCAGGAGACCCCCTCCCAAAAAAATTCTGAACCAGGGTAGTGCCATCTCATTCATATTCAAAGATGACAAAGCCTCCTGTACCCAAAGCCATTTGGTCTTACCAGGATTCAATCAAAGGCCCATGCAGCCCCACAGCCTCCAGGCACCACAAGAGGGAAACCAGAGTATCATTTGGGTCACCAGGAGTGGCAATATAGATTTAGATATTGTCAAAAGTCTGCAGACACCTGAACCCATGGTGACAGATGATCTCACCCATATGGATTCATATGGATGATGGAAAGGAATAGAGACGAGTGGCAAGCCCTGCAGAATGCCACATGATAATGACCAAGAGCTCGATCTCTCAATCCCTATCAACAGTGATTGGAATCAGCTTTGAGAAAGGAGCTGAACTAGCACTAAACTGTGCCACCCAGCTGTATTCCCCATTGCTGACCCAAAAGGATATCATGATCAATGGTATTGAAAGCCATTGAGAGGTCATGGAGAGCAAGGGTGGTTGCAATATCCCAATCCCACTCTCACCAAAGATCATCAAGTGTGAGCAATGCTCCTAAGGAGGAGGCAAACCAAGGTCTCTTTAAAAGCCTCCAGAAATACCCTCCCTCTAATGACATATTAATAAGGTCACCAGATTTTCAGATTGGTAAAGAGGGACACCTTTGACCGGGGGGGGGGTGATTAAAATTTTATACGGAGCAACAAAAATTTTCATATAACGCAAAAATAGTATTGTAATGTTTTTTTATTTCAACATAACTACAATTTACAAATATAACTTGTAACTGTTGCCAAACATCCGAATTTTGATCACGTGACCATGAGGATGCTGCAATGGTCGCTAAGTGTGAAAATGGTCGCTAAGTGTGAAAAATGGTCATCAGTCACTTTTTTCAATGCCATTGTAACTTTGGTCAATATATCACCTTTCTTGCCACAGTTCTTAAGTGAATAAATGCAGCTGATAAGTTAGTAACATAAGTGAATCTGGTTTCCCCATTTGACTTTGTCAAAAGGTGATTATATGACCCCAGGACACTGAAACCATCATAAATACGAATCTGTTGCCAAACATCAAAATTTTGATCCCGTGACCATGAGGATGCTGCAACGATCGCTAAGTATGAAAATGGTCGCTAAGTGTGAAAAATGGTCATCAGTCACTTTTTTTCAATGCCATTGTAACTTTGGTCACTATACCACCTTTCCTGCCACAGTTCTTAAGTGAATCCTAAGTGAAGATGTTATATCTTAAGTGAATCTTAAGTCTTAAGTGAAGATGTTATACAGTAGAACCTCTGGTCACGAACGCTTCTGACCAAAATATTCATATTCTCCCCCCTCCCCCCAGCTGCTGATTTCCCCTTCTGCACCATTTTTTTTGTAAGCGCCAAATTTCCAAAATTAGGTTTGATTCCTGACCAAATCAGTTTGCGACCAATGTTATGGAACGAATTATGGTTGTGACCAGAGGTTCTACTGTATTCATGCCTTTACATACTCTATATCACCTCAAAATGTTGCACAGCCTTCATAAGTTTCTAATACAGATAAAATTAAATACAACATCAGAACCATAAAAAAGTAAAATTAACCTGGCTGGAAAATCCTATGCCTGTCTTGCTATTATTACTGACACACTTGCTGCAGTATTTGATGGCTAAAAGAAAAAATATATATTGTTAAAGTGTGTATTATGTTCACTCCCATGTCTTGTCTGCTGCGTTGATTTTGAATTCATTAAAAGAGCTTATTTTACATCAAATCCCTCTCATATTATTCTCCTATGTTCAATAAACCCTAAGAGACAGCATACTATACATGAAATTCCTGTAACTGTATATTTAGTAAATTGTGGAGCTTTTATCCAATTAACTCAGTTTTTGGACTTGAATAATCACATACAATAAAGGAAATAAAACTATTTAGAATGAAGTGTAGTTGGTTATTTGTGATTAAGGGTGTCATGCAGAAATAATTATAGTTTTGATCAGGAAAATACCCTAAAAAACCCCTTTTGTTCTTTCAGGGTTTTTTTTTAAATGATTTTTCCATGGCACATCACATACTGTTTTGAATAAAAAAACAGCAGCTGCACATTCTTAAAAACCTACATTATTTTAAAATGCATTAAAAAATAAAAGAAAAAAACCCAGCACACTTACCAGCAGGCAGAAACTCCAAGTTTCAAAGAAACTTTCCCACCATTTTAGAGTCCTCCAACCTCCGTGCCCCTCCCCACCGGAAAATCCAGGAAGTAACACTGGCGACCTCTCTAGCCATTTCCTGCAGCTCTATGGTACTAGATCATTTTTTTCTTATAAAATGAGGTGAACGCGACCGGCGCGCGCGGGGGGGGAGGTCCGTTTTGTTGCTTTAACGTTTTAATATCTTCAATGAAAGTACTGAGACAGAGAGAGAGAGGGATTAGACAGGGTGTCTTTTGTCTTGCCCCGGTTAGGATTTCTTAAGCAAATCCACTGGGCTTGCAACATGAAGCCAGAAAATCGGGACTTTTTTAAAAGGCGGAGGGACGCGGGAAAAATTGTTATAAAGCGTGCTTGTCACGCTGAAATCGGTACGTCTGGTCACCCTACATATTAATCATAACCTGGATCCACCCTCTGGTCACTGTCCTGGAGGCTTTCAACATTCAGAGGGACAAGGATCTTACTGACAGGTGGTGACGCTCACAGGGTTGAGGGCCTTGTCTACTTCATTCCTTAAAAGATGAACTTCCATGACCCCTCTCCTGCCTGAGGAAGTATCCTTCAAATAACGCAAATAGCTTTTGAACTCTTGTAGGATTTAAGGTGTTTCTTTCCTCAGCTTTTGTCAGCTTGTTAGAGATGATCCTTCCGCCTTGAATTCAGTACTATGAGGGTAATGAAATACAAACTGCTTTAAACTGTGACTTCCAGGAGGGTTACGCAAACTTGGACTCTCATCCAGAACTACTAAACTCCTGATTCATCATACAATTATATTTTAAATAGTCAATATTTTCATTGAATAAATTACCAGGAAGCCTCTGAGGTAAATTAAACCCAATTTTCAATTCCCCCAAAGTTTTATAAACTTTCAAAATCAGTATCAAATTGTTTGTGAGGTACTCTCTGTCCATCAGGTAGTGGAAAGGAATATTTTTATCAATTCATTTATATCCAAGTCTAGTAATGAAAATCTGACCAGTGGAAAAAGTGACATCAAAGAACACAATGTCTGGACACAAGCCATAGCACAGAATAACTCAGATAACTAGGTCAAGATCAGAAGATGTGGAAAGGCCTGGACCATATTATCACTAAGACTTGAACACCACAGAATGGATAACTTCATCACCACCATCATCATCTGAGATGAACTACTTTCATCTTAGGTGCATATTGGAGATATTTATACAGTTATCCAGATATGGTATCTACATGCCTACCTTCTGTATTCTGAGAAGGAAGCAATCAATATAATCACATGGGTTCTGGGGATCTAATGTCTTCTTGTTCAAATCCACCTTCTCATGGATATAATCGCGGAATTTTTCAACCTCAGCAAAAGACTTGATGTGTCACCCAAAAAGTATTCCATTGTTTTTGGAAAAGTATTGTACAAATTAAATAGTATGCCTTTTTGGTCATTATTGTGGAGGCTTAATACCCCAACTGTTCAGAGAGTAGCTTTTACTTTGATATTACTAATTGTCAACCCTCAGATAGGTCCAAGACTAGAAGACAAGAATCACAAGAATCTCAGTATGTTGTCTTTAATTGTAGTCACGAGTAAATACAGCATCTAGAAATTAAAATGGGAATGTATCATTGTAATAAGTTAATTGAAGAGTGTCTCTTGGAAAGTTCCCCTAGATCTCTCCTCACCTGGGCTGATTTCCATGCAGGAGATACTTTGCAAGGGAGTCACCTGCTCCTTTCCTAGACTCCCCCCACCCCCATCTCTCCTACAAAGGGATAATGGTGAAAAAGGCCAAAGTCCTTGAAGACTGGAAGAAAGAAGTGTGCGCATAAACCTATGGGAGTTGTCTGAAAAGCCATGACAAGGAGAGATGCACCTGTCTACCATCTGACATGATAATTAGCACTGCTAATTAGCACTGCTAATATGATTCATAGCTGTATGTATACCATTGCACTTTAAAAAATGTTATAATACTTTGTAAAATATAATAATTAGTTTGATTGTAATATTGACATTGTCCTTATATCATTATTTATAAGAAATCAGTGATTCTAGAATAAGCAGATCAGGAACCAAAGGAGTTACGAAAGAAGGAAATGATCTCCTAGGAAATAAACCTAGCCAGGAAAGGTTTGCTGAGAATCAATTTATGTTTGAATAGCTCAATCCCACTAGATGTGTGGATTTGATAGCTCATGCTTAGTAGCTCATGGCATTTAATCTTTGCAATTCTGATTTGGACATTTGCACACACAGAGAGACCTAGTAGGAAAAATGGGGTATCAGGAGAAGCATCAGAGAGGAAAAACATACCATTCCTAGGAAACTATAAAGAAAACTTATTTGAGACTCCACAATCTCCTGGTTCTATATGAAGGTGTGATCTTTGTAATCAAATCGATTGCCAAAGATTACTGCACAGATCACATTAGAAACATCCCTACACCAGACATCGAGAGAATTGTGAGATTCAATTTTCAGTGAACCAAAAAAAAAAAAAATGGAGTTGCTTCAGTTCAGGTATTTTTGTGCAGTAGAGTTGCACCCAATAAAAAGAACACGTTTTCAAGCTTTGACTGCTAGGGTATGAACCAACAAGTCACTGCCAAATATTAGCAGCCTCATAGATCTTTTCCACAGCAATCTGGCCCCAACATAGTATTTGCCACCATTCTAACTGAGTCCAACGTCTTCTTCCTTTCATCTTTCCCAACCCTCGCTAGAGAGTTAGGCCTTTGCACAAACTGTCTGAAATATGAGAAATTGGTCATTTGCTCTTCAAAGTGTCTTTTTTGAAAAATGTTTGTGAGGACCAGTTTAAGGGGAGATTATATTTTCTTGCAAGTAAACAACAACCTGGGACGACTTCAGGAGTGGAAGAAAAATGGTGGAAAAACCATTATCAAAATCAACATATTTACAAAACCTGAGGCTTGCTAGGCCTCGCCATGCTCTATTTTGGGCCTACCAGGTCTGCTTGAAGCCTGCTGGGAGCCAAACTGAGGCTCGTGAGGATCCTGGAAGGGGTGAGAAAGTCTCAGGTGGGGCTAGTGAGAGTTACCTGTAGGCCGGCGGAGAAGGCAACTCAGTTGGACCACAGGGAATGTACCACGTGGCAGATTAGGCAGGGAAGCCACCCAGAGGGTGAGGAGTGACTGGGCGGGGCAGGGGGCAGGGCATCTGCACTTAAAATGGTCTGTGCATGTGCACAACATTAAAGGGGGGAGAATTACATTTTTTCAATGAAGATTGTTCTGCGCATGTGCAGAACAGAAAATTAAGATGGCGCCACAGAGGATAGAACCGGTATGGTCACATGTCTGCCACAATTACTACCTTTTCAGCCAAACCGGACCAAATAAGTAGGAACTCACCTCTATATTAGCCTCAAAGTAATAAAATGCACCAGTTCTGTTTTTGCCAGTTACATGAAATGTTCTATTTTACAAAGTTAAAACTAACCCTGATAATCCAATCTAGTCCTTCTTTAGCTTAGTAAAAATCTTTGTGAAATCTAAGAAACATACGCAAAAGACATAAATGACTCAAATGCCTATATACTAATTCTCAAAGTTTATGGAAGAAATAGGATGAACTTGAAATATTAGATAGATATGATATAGTTGCCATCACTGAAATTTGGTGGGATGAAACCAGGGGTGGGTTTCAACCGGTTCGCACCGGTCCCTGCGATCCGGTTGGTCGCCGAACCCGGAAGTAAGTAACTTCCGGGAACGGCGAAGCCCCGGCCCCGCGCCCGCGCGCGCCCGCACACCCGCGCCCGCTCCTTACCCGGTTTTTACGAATTCTGCGCTTTCCACGCATGCGCAGAACGCATACAGCGCCTGCGCGATCCTCCAGGAGCAGCTGGAGCATCTCGCAGACGCTAGTACGCATGCGCGCGCCACGTGCATGCACACGCGTGCCACGTGCGTGCGCGAGGACGCCGCGTGCGTGCGCGAGGATGCCGCCGGCCTCGTTCCAACCGAACCGGTTGGATTGGGGCGAGAAACCCACCCCTGGATGAAACTCATGACTGGAATGTACTGATAGAAGGATGCAAACTATTCAAAAGAAACAGACCTAACAAAAGAAGTATAGCTGCATTATATATCAAAGATCCCTACATCTCTACAGAAATACACAAAACCAAGGATGAAAACCTCCTAGAATCCATATGGGTTAATGTAAAAAAAAAAAGAATGACATTGCTATAGACGTACCCTACAGGCCAACCAACCACTTTGTTAATCAATTAACAAATGTTAGCATACCACAGTAGGAATTGGAGACTTTAACTAACTTGATATCAACTGACAGAAAAACTCTGCAGCAAGTTGGAGATTGAACAGATTCCTAAGCAAAGTTAGCTGACAACTTTGTTATCCGAAAGGTAGAGGAGGGACCTAGAGGAAAAATAAAATGTGGACCTAGATTGTTTTGGCCAATATACTGACTGATTCAGCCCGTTCGGACTGGTTCAGGTGAACCGGTTGTTAATTTTTGTGCAGTTTGGAGAAATAGCTAATCATACCACTGGCTACCACCCCTCAGCCCACCTGCCCCATCCTGCTCCTCCCAGGCACTCCTTATCTTGCCTCATCCACCTTGGTTGCAGCATAGAACTCCTGCTCTCTTTCTCCCTTACTTCTAGCTCCCTTGCGTCAACCACATGGCCCCTTGAGGCTCAGCTCACTTGCCTGCCTTTGCCCCAGCCCACCATACAACCCAGCTCCCTGCCAAGCCTTCCTTCATGATTCTTCCCTTCCTCCCACCCAGACCAGCTACCTGCCTGCCTCATGAGCCTTCCTTCACCTCTCACTTGGCCTGAAAAGGTAAGGCCAATTGCAGGGAAGGGAGACAGGTAGCTCTGAGCCTGCTGCACTTGGCCAAAGTGCTGCCTGGGGTGGGGGAAACATTGAGGATTGGCCATACTTTGGGCCCAGCTCTCCCAACCTGATCAGGCAGGTGTGTGGGCAAAGGCAATCTGGTAAAGAGGTGATGTGAGTGGTGCCACTGACCACTCCCATCTGCTGGCAGCCACAGCAGGCGAGGCCCAGCAGCATGGAGAGTCTGGGTGGAGGCGAGATGCATGGTGGGGAAGGAGAACAAGTGGTGGTGGCTTAGTCTGGCTCACTTTTCTCTATGCCACCAGATATGGAAGTAAGGGCAGGACAGGCGAGGATCAAAGTTGAGGACATCTGGGAAAGCCGAACTGCTGCCCAGCCCAGAGCTGCTAGGCAGGTTGGGAGAGACAGTGGCTGGGGGCATGCGTGGCCAGCCTCTCTTTGTGACATGGGCCAGGGACAGTAATTTCTTCAAGGGGGACTGGCCAGGAGCATCCGGTGAGCTCGACCTAGGCTGGCTGGCTTGCACAGTGCTCCTCCTGCCTTCCTCTCTGCAATGAAGCCCTGGTGAGAAGAAGTGGCTCAACACATGCCTTCCTTCCCTCCACCGAAGCTGAGCACCAGGGCCTTTCCATTGCTGGCCTGCTGAGTCGGTGGTTTCCTGCTCCTGCTCCCAGAGCCACTCTGCAGCTCCAGGAGGTCACCATGATACTGCTTCAACTGCCGGGAGAGTGGAGCCCACAACCTCAGCAAGCCAGCAGCAGAAAGGGTCTGGCACCTTAGTGATGACCTATCTAGACATCCACAGTGTGGTCATTGAAGTATTCCCTGAAGGAATGAGGCAGGAGGCTTTAGCCAATCAGGCACGACCTGGCTGTTGCTGACTGTCAGTCGTAGCAATGAGGACTAAACAGTTATGACCGCCAAGTGAGCGAGCATTTGCATCTTCTTGGTGGGTGGGGGGGCCTCGAGTTCAAGGCTCGGAAGGAGGGAGTGTCTTCTTGGGGAAAACCGGTGGCCCTCTGCCTTCCCTGTCTTCTCTGCCACCCTTCTCTTGGGTGTTATGGCCTTTGCTCTTTGAACATGCCTTTCTTTGCCGTTTCCCAGGCAAAGATTGGAGATGCATATAACCAGGCGCCTCTTCTCTTTGGGATCCTTACAGAGGACTCCAGTTTGGTGATTTAATGAGAAATATTTTTATTTCTAAGTTGGAGGTCATTGTATAATATGTGAGCATTTGCTTCCCCAAATAGCTTTATTTGTTATGTATCATAATGTATGTTTAAATGTGGTAATAATGTTGGGGCATGTACACTTAGTGCAGTGACATTGAGTTGGCCATACCCACCCAGTCACATGACACACATACACAGCCACACCTACCCAGCCAGTCATTAGGGCACAGAACCAGTTGTTAAATTATTTGAATTTTACCACTGGAGCAGGGGGAGGAACCCCAAGATTCTATTTTAGGCCCAGTACTCTTCAACATTTTCAAAAACAGTTAAATGCTTCTTCCCATTTGCTTTCTGCCTTGGCTGCTTTTCCTTGCTGAACCATTTGACGGTTTCACCTTAAAATTATTTGTACTTTTTCTCTGACTTCTTATGAGGTATGTGTTCTTCTGCAATTCCAATAATGGTCCATTGAATTTCCTGCAACAGTTCATCAGGCATCTTCTCAGCAGTGTACAGTTGTTCAAACCTATTTTTCACCTTAATTGTATATGTAGAAGGGATTTTGGCAACATCAAATATCTATTGTAAACTACAATAGTTAGTTAACCTTACCTTTTTATAGGATTTATTTAGAGGTAAAACATGTGAGCATTTGCTTCTCCAAATAGCTTTATTTGTTATGTATCATAATGTATGTTTAAATGTGGTAATAATGTTAGGGCATGTACATGGAGCAGGTCCAGGGGGAAGCTGCCCCTTTCTCTTGTACAATTGGAAAGATACAAAAAGGGGGGAAATTATAGAGAGAAGAAGCAGAACTCCTGCCCATGTCAGATCCATCTTCTTCTGAGTTTTTTTTTTTCCTCTTCAAAAATCCCAGAAGCTGTTTAAATGAGACACGGTTGAAAGAAGGCCAACTGAAGCCACTATCTAATCTAAATTCCATACTTCCTCTAACTTTTTTAAACAATGTTTTCTTTTATTTCTATCACTACAGGGCAATTATTTATCAACATTCCTAACTTTAGACTGTAAAGACAAATAAATTACAGGTTCTATACATTTTGTGGGGGAAGCATGGTGTGCATAAAAGTGGAGTTCACAAAACAGACATTTGCCTTTTATGTAACTATCCAAGGTGAGGATCTGAAGATAATTGTTGGCCACTGGCAGTGTAAACAAAAAAAATTCAGGAAGACTTTGAACTCAAAAATTAAACTATGATGTTATGCCATTTAGGATTTAAAGTTCATTCAAAACTTACTTTAAATCTCTTATTGGGAGGCAGATTACTGATTTCAGAATGGTTGGAAATGGGGAATTCACTCATTGAAGCCATAAATATGCATAAAGTATTTGTATGTATGTGGAGGTGAGACTTAACTTGTGAACTTCAAAGAGTTGATGACCCATGCAGCCCCACAAATTACAGGATATGAAAGAGCAATTCATTAACATTTATTTATTGATTTTCGTATCAAATTTATGTGACTGCTTATCTCACAAGAAGTGATTCTAGGTTGTGTATAGCAGGGGTCCTCAACCCCCAGTCCATGGACCAGCACAGGGCTACGGCATGCCAGAAACCAGGCCACACAAACAGGGAAAGCCACATCTGCAGATTTTAGGCAGCACACAAAACCACACTCCCTCCGATCCATGGAGAAACCACTCTCTACAGAACCAGTCCCTGATGCCCAAAGGTTGGGGGCTGCTCACGTATTGCAAAGAAAGTATAAAAATAACATGCTGAAACCAATCATATTCGCATACGCAAACACAGATTCACACATACACAATTCAATTAGCAGAAGAGCAGCCTCAAAAAGTGACCAGTCCTTTCATGATAAAACCAAGTGTTGAGGGATTTCTGGAAAATAAGGAGGGATAGAGCTGAGCTGACTAAGCTGATGGAGGAGAATGTTCCACAAGGAGAAAGCCTGCTTCCTTGGATCACCATGTGCAGTTCCTGAGAGATGGAAAACCTCCCCCCCCCAAGCACCCTTCTCTTGCCTGATCTGATGAATGAGCAGATCAGTGGTGGGATTCAATTTGTTTTTACTACTGGTTCTGTTAGCGTGGCTTAAGGGGTGTGGCACGGCTTGGGGTGTGGCACGGCTTGGCGTTTCTTGGTGGGTGTGGCTGGAAGGATACTGTAAAATCTCCATTCTGTCCCCACTCCAGGAGAAGGTTACTGCAAAATCCCCATTTCCTCCCAATCAGCTGGGACTCGGGAGGCAGAGAATAGATGGGGGTGGGGCCAGTCAGAGGTGATATTTATTGGTTCTCCGAACTACTCAAAATTTCCGCTACTGGTTCTCCAGAACTTATCAGAACCTGCTGAATACCAACTCTAGTGAAGATGTAACTGGGAAGAGGCAGTCCTTCAGATAACCCAAATAACTTTTGAATTCTGTGAGTCTTAAGATTTTTCATGTCACCAGCTTGTTAACGTATTGAATTCAGTACTGTGAACCTTTTACCGGTGGGTAGGCCTGCTTTTATCTATTTTAGCAGGAGAAAAAAAAACCTCAGCCCAATTATCCACAGCACCTATAATTCAGGAAGAAGGATTTCCTTAGAATGTAAGATCTTATATTAGGATCACATATGCATTTTTGGAAAAATATATCTAAAATAATTGCTTCATCTAATTCTTCAAATAATGTGCATACCTCCAGCTACTTTCTTGATTAGTCCATGTCCTGAATTCTAGACAATCTGCAAATTAAAATGTTTCTTGCATTTGCCTTGTTCTACTCTTTATGAAGATTGAATTGTGTTTCACTGTCACTAGTGGGGTCATCAGGAAAAGATAGTTCATGCAGGAAGAACTCCCCTGAAATGTGACTGGGTGGACTTTGGAAATCCCTTCAAGGTTAGTTAAATTTTAATGTTTATAAAACAGAAGAACCCAACATGAACTGAGTCTTTTACTTTGAAACATATTCTGTCCTGTCTCCATAATTTTTCTATTTGTTTAACACCCATTTCAAAAACTGTATTTTCCTGGCTTTATGTAGCTTATTCTTAAGCTACTCTCTATTTAGTGCCTACTTTGGTCCAGCCAATTCAAATACTCC
Organism: Thamnophis elegans; assembly: GCF_009769535.1. NCBI lineage: Eukaryota > Metazoa > Chordata > Lepidosauria > Squamata > Natricidae > Thamnophis > Thamnophis elegans. The sequence continues at coordinate 62,145,171 of NC_045542.1, forward strand.
AATTCTCCATCATGGTCATTATGAGGAAGAAATTGACCTTCTTTTACAAATCAGAGATGATCTTTCTGCTTGTTTTATGAATAATTTTCTCTTGTAGATTGTAGAAGTTTATTTATATGCTGCCCTTTTCCCTGGGGGGACTCAGGGCGGCTCACAACCCAAAAGGGGGGGGGAGAGAAACTTGTAACATATAAGACAATACATAATTAAAACACAACATTCACTATTAGAATTGCCTTGTTATACTGGTATATATAGGCAGCGATGCCTTGTTGAACAATGAAGGAATAAGATCTCTGTTTGAAGGTATGAAATGCAAGGTTAACAATGAATAGAAGTATACTCTCTGGGGGAAAACAATGCTAATGTTAACTGAATATATATGGTAGAAAGAAAATGAGGCCTTTAGTTACATTAGAGGAAATATCTGAGATGGTAAATATTATTTGAAGATGTAGATGTTAAAACAACCGTAACCAAACGACATGCTGCATGTGATGATGGTTTTTCTTTTTTCTTTTTTTTTCCTTTTTTTTTTCTTCCCCTTTTGGACTTTTTTTTTGTCTTTTTTGGCCTCCCCCCTCCCCCCACCCTTTTTTTTCTTGTTTTATTTATTTTTTTTTTTTTTAAACCCTAGCTTATTGTGGTGCTTATTAAATATACAACAGAGAGATACGGGATGTATAAACTTAGTAGGGATGCACCTGTGATCAAACGACATATTGTATGTGAAGATGGGTTTCCCCTCCCCCCCCTTTTTTCCCATTTTCTCCCTTTCCCATTGTGTAATAAAAACAAAAAAAAACAACAACACAACATTCATGCCATTCGGGCGGGTTACAGTCTTAGCCCCAGGCCTGATGGGATAGCCAGATTCTGAGGGCTGTGCGGAAGGTCTGGAGGGTGGTGAGGGTACGAATCTTCACGGGGAGATTGTTCCATAGGGTCGGAGCTGCCACCGAGAAGGCTCTCCTCCGCGTGGTTGCCAGTCGGCATTGACAGGCAGATGGAACTCAGAGGAGGCCTAATCGATGAGATCTAATAGGTCACGTGGAGATAATTGGCAGTAGGCGGTCTCTCAAGTACCCAGATCCACTACCATGAAGGGCTTTATGGGTGACAAGTAGCACCTTGAAGCGTACCCGGATATCGACAGGTAGCCAGTGCAGCTCGCGGAGGATAGGTGTTATGTGGGTGAAGCGAGGTGCACCCACAATCGCTCGCGCGGCCGCATTCTGGACTAGCTGAAGTCGCCGAATACTCTTCAAGGGCAGCCCCATGTAGAGCACGTTGCAGTACTCCAGCCTAGAGGTCACAAGGGCCCGAGTGACTGTTGTGAGAGCCTCCCAGTTCAGGTAGGGGCGCAACTGGTGCACCAGGCGAACATGGGCAAATGCCCCCCTGGTCACAGCTGACAAATGGTGTTCAAAGGTTAGCTGTGGATCCAGGAGGACTCCCAAGTTGCGGACCCTGTCTGAGGGGCGTACAATTTGACCCCCCAGCCTGAGAGATGGAATACTTGCCGAATTGGTGTGAGGGAAACACAACAGCCACTTGGTCTTATCTGGGTTGAGCACAAGTTTGTTAGCCCTCATCCAGTCCCTAACAGCTTCAAGTCCCTGGTTCATCACGTCCACCGCTTCATTGAGTTGGCACGGGGCGGACAGATACAACTGAGTATCGTCCGCATACTGGTGGTATTTTATCCCGTGCCGCCAAATGATCTCACCCAGCGGTTTCACGTAGATGTTGAAAAGTAGGGGGGACAAGACCGAAACCTGCGGCACCCCATATGTTAGGGGCCTAGGGGTCGATCTCTGCCCTCCAACTAACACCGACTGCGACCTGTCCGAGAGGTAAGAGGAGAACCACTGCAAAACAGTGCCTCCCACCCCCACCTCCCGCAGTCGTCGCAGAAAAATACCATGGTCGATGGTATCGAAAGCCGCTGAGAGGTCAAGGAGGACCAGGATGGAGGCAAAGCCTCTGTCCCTGGCTCTCCAGAGGTCATCCGTCAATGCGACCAAAGCGGTTTCTGTGCTGTAGCCAGGCCTGAAGCTGGACTGGAATGGGTCAAGATAGCTAGTTTCCTCCAAGGACCGCTGGAGCTGAAAGGCCACCACCTTCTCAACAACCTTCCCCACAAAGGGGAGGTTGGAGACTGGACGATAATTGTTAAGAACGGCTGGATCCAAGGATGGTTTCTTCAGGATGGGTCTCACCACCGCCGCTTTGAGTGCGGGGGGAAAGACCCCCTCCCGAAGGGAGGCGGTAAGAACCGCTTGGATCCAGCCCCGTGTCACCTCCCTGCTGTTAGCAACCAGCCAGGAGGGGCATGGGTCCAGTACACATGTGGAGGCACTCACAGCTCTCATGACCTTGTCCACATCCTCAGGGGCAACATCCTGAAACTCAACCCAGTGATGGTCTACCAGATTATCCCCTTGTGCCTCAGCTGGATCTGCAGAATCGGAGTCCAACTCCAACCGAAACCGAGCAACTTTGTCCGCTAGAAACTGGACGTAGTCCTCAGCCCTACCCTGCAGGAGATCCCCCGTGTCCTTCCTATTTAGGAGGGAACGGGTTATCCTAAACAGGGCGGCTGGGCGCGACTCAGCGGAGGCGATCAAGGTGGCAATATAAGTTTGTTTCGCCGTCCTAATTGCCCTGATGTATTCCTTGATGCACTATGTTAGAAGTGCTCGGCTCGATTCGGATTTGTTGGATCTCCATAAGTGCTCTAGGCATCTCTTCCGGCGCTCCTCGGTGAACCAAGGAGGCCTCCTGGATCCACTGCCTCGGAGCGGCCGTAGTGGCGCAATCCAGTCAAGAGACTCCGTCACTGCCGAGTTCCAGGCAGCAACCAGAGTCTCTACCGGACTGTGGGTGAGAGTATCAGGAATAACCCCAAGCTCCGTCTGGAACCTCAAGGGGTCCATAAGTCGCCTGGGGCGGAACCACCTGGTCGGTTCCTCCTCCCTACAGTGGAGGTTTCGTCTCCAAAAGTCAAGCCTCAGTAGGCAGTGGTCTGACCACGACAGGGGTATGATCTCACTACCCCTCAGACCAAGATCACAAGTCCACTGCTCCGAGAGAAATACGAGGTCGAGCGTGTGACCCGCTGAGTGGGTTGGGCCCCGAATTACCTGGGTCAAGCCCATGGCTGTCATGGAAGCCATGAACTCCTGCGCTCCATCAGAGTGTTCACCGAGCGAAGGCAAATTGAAATCCCCCAGAACCATAAGCCTGGGGTACTCAATTGCCAGCTCAGCTACCGACTCGAGGAACGAGGGGAGGGCTGCTGCAACGCTGTTGGGAGGCAGGTACGTTAACAGCAAACCCACTTGACCCTTGAGGTCCAACTTCACTAGCAGGGACTCACACCCGACAAGCTCCGGAGCAGGGATCCTACGAGGTACTAGAGACTCTCGGATAACAATAGCCACACCTCCACCCCTTCCCTGGGCTCTCAGCTGATGGAGCACCTGAAAGCCTTCTGGGCACATCTCTATGAGGGGGACTCCTCCCTCCGGGCCCAGCCAGGTTTCAGTAATACATGCCAGGTCTGCCCTCTCGTCTAAAATTAAGTCCCGGACGAGGGGAGCCTTGTGAACTACAGACCTGGCATTTAGCGACAACAGCCTGAGACCAGGGTCCTGATTACTCGCGCCATCTGGCCTTGGAGTGGGACTCATAGGGCCGGAAGGAGGGATCTCTGTGATGTAGTGAGCCCTCCTTCCCCGGTAATGGCCAGCCCTAAAGTCCTCGCCATATCTGCCCCTCCCTGTTACGACCATAATGCTCCAGCCCAGTCCCCACGTAATAATTAAAACACATAAAATACAATAATAATGGGATAATAAAAAGTGGGCTCATTCATTCAATCACAAGCAAGTCTCATACACTCACCATACCAGTTAAAAATTGCGCAATCGTGCGAGTTCGTAAAGGCTTATGTAGGAGGTCTTAAAGATCTTGGCCTTCTCCTCTACAAAGTCCAGTGAAGTGTCCAGTAAGAAAATATAGGTCCAAAGGTGGTCTGGAGGAGGAGTGGTCTGGAGGAGGAGTTCGCCAGGATGAAAAGTCCAGGCAAAAGTCCAGGCAAAAGTCCAGGCAAAAGTCCAGCCGAGCAAGATGTAACAAATGAATGAAGCCACGCTGAGGGAAAGGCCAAACCAAACAGAGAGGTGGGGGAGGGGGCATCCGGAAGCGGCATGGCGACTGTAACACAGCCAGCCACACACTTCACGCAGCCCCAGCAGTCCCCAGATCATCCCCCCTTCTCTGGGGCAGTGGGCCATCTACTAAAGTCCTCAGGGGCTCTCTCAAGGGCTTGTGGATGTTATGAGTCGTATGCCAAGAGTTACATAATTAGATCAGTAAAAGTATTTGGCCCTTAGGAAGATGCCTAATTGTATTAGGAGGAGGAATTGTACCTCCAATACATTCATTGTTTGGATATGGCCAGCTTTAGTGATGGTAAAAAAAGACTTGCTTATGCAATAACTCATTTAGCAGAACAGCACATTCCCTAATTTATTTCAGAAGGATCAGATCAACAAATGTAATAGTGCTTGGCAGTTTCAGTCAGTTCAAAATATTGAAAGAATATTCTGAAAGGTCTAAGACTTCAAAATTAGCTGATATTTATGGTACTTATTGAAATTTGATAGCAGACAAACTCAGCAGAAAATTTGCTGTTCAGTACTACAAGACACTCTGGATCAATGAAGTAAAGCTATTTTCTTTGATTATTCTTATTTGTTGCACTGTAATCTGAACGCTTCCAGAGAAAATGAGGTAGAAATCAGGATAAGGAGACATGACATAATCTGATGTCTTTCTATTTTTCTCCAATTCTCACTTGTGGAGTGTTGTGCCATTTTCCCATTTGAATCGCTTTCTCTCAGAATCTGGAATGATAGTTCTGCATTGCATTTCTTTTTCTACAAGAATTTTGGTTAGCAGCTTTGTTTTCCCTTCTAGATTTTTATTGAGTTTATTTAATCAATATCTTTTTCATTTTGGAATGATGATTCTTCAAGATTCCCAACAGAAACTTCTTTTTCCATTTCCTGAATATTGAATTTATTTCTAAAAAATGCAGATCAAATTTTTCACATATTTATAACCAGACATATTTTTAAAATCATCCTTCCAGATTTTGCTGTAGTTTTGCAAAATGTGAGAAGAACACCAGAAGATTAGGTTTAACAGATTAACAGAGTTGGAAGGGACCTAGTAGGTCATCTAATCCAATGCCCCCCCCTCCCAAACCCAAGCAGGAGACACTACGCCATTTCTGACAAATGGCAGTCCAATCTTTTCTTGAAAGCCTCCAGTGATGAAGCTCCCACAACTTCCAAAGGCAAGCTGTTCCATTGGTTGATTGTTCTCATTGTCATTGTTCTATTTGCTCATTGTTTATGAAGATATTGAAGAGTACTGGTCATAAGACGGAATCTTATGCTACCCCACTACTTACTTCCCTCCATGTAAATGTAGACCCATGAAGGACTAGTAGTTGAGTACAGTTTGTCAGTCAGTTACGAATCCATCTGGTGGTGATGCTATCTATCCCAATTTTTTTCTAGCTTACCAAGAAGTAGGTTGTGGTCTACTTTGTTGAATGCCTTGCTGAAGTCTAAGTATATTATGTCCACAATATTTCGCTGGTCTACGAATTTAGTCACTATGTTGAATAATGAAATAAGATTGGTCTTGCATGATCTGTTTTGTTTTGTTGCAGTGCTATGAGCAGCCAAAACAACACAAATTATGTTTCTATGGTTCAATTTCAATTTTTCATTGGGACTTACATCTGCAGTGTTCAGCCTAGTCATTTGATTTAGCTAGAAAAAAGCCAGGCACATTGATCTTTTGTTATTTGCATTTCGCTGGATTTTTCCTGCCATGTAGAAAAAGACCTACATGTACACCATATTAATGTTAATTGCTAACAAAATGCATATATGTTGTAAAATGGATATTTGTTCAGGATGAACATGGCAAAAGATTCTCTGTTATGGAATATTCATCTTTTTTATCTATTTTTAAACATAAATTGGGATTTCTGTTAAATTGTTTTTAATTTATATTTTCTTATATTGATCACACACACACACACCACAAAGGAATACTGGGGATCCAAATGCTGGATAAGGAACAGATCTGGAGTCAGATAGTTGTTTTCCAACAGAAGTCCAAAGACCAGGAAACAGCAGTTCGATACCCACTGATGCTGGGGTGGCTAAATTAGGGGCATTAGTTGCTTTTTCTTTTTGAGCAGGCATGCTGATCATCTTTGCTCTGTCCTGAGTCGCTGTTGGCATGGTTCTTGAGCTATGTGCCCACCATAATCTGCCCCCTCATGATCTGAGTTAGAACACACATATACAAACACACACACAAACACACTACATTGTTCTGCTCATTGTCATCTAGAACAATCTCAAATGTTTAATTGCTGACCATCTCCTCAGATCAACAGGACATTTCATCTGCCTCTTCTGTTTCTGTCTCAGAGAATTTAGAGAGGATCACAACAGACCGGGGGAGGGGGTCATCGCTTAACAAGTGCCTACACCAAAGTAGATGTGAGATGGTACAGTGAGTAAACTGAGGCTTCTGGGAGAAGAACTGGAGACCCTCAAACATTTAATATATGGACTTGAGGCAGTTGGTCTCTGATTTGAGAACAACCTGTTTAATTCAAATAATTTAAAATTTTTAAAAAGCTAGCAGAAAAGAATAAAAAAGATCAAAATTAATTTGATCAAGGCATCAAATTGAATCGGAAATATTTTTGAAGGGAATTTGTTTTATTTTGGTCAGGTTTTGACCATCATCAAATATTATAATCACAACAAGTACATATTATAGTTCAATCAGATACAATATTCACTCTGTCAGTCTTTAAAACAACCATTAACTGTCAACAGAAAATGACTCAATCTTGCATTTAGCCAAAGTGTACTAATGCAAGATCTTCCTTGTTACTTTCAAATATAGATTAGTCCACAACATCAATTTGTGATAATACTTCTAACTGAGACCCTTGCATAGTTAAATCTACAGTATAGATTAGATATTGAAAGCCTCGTGAATACCACTTGTGGGGGGGGGGGAGAGCTATTAAGTATTTCAGAAGTATTGTTAATTGTGCTAAAATATGTCATCAGATAAGAGGTCAGAATAGCTACCTTTGCTATAAAAAGTATTACATTTGTATTCCACATCATTTTTAAGATTGCCTTTAAATGTAATAACCATCCCACATGCTTTATTTGAGTATCTATTAATGTGGGTGCTTTCTCCTAATTATTAATCACAAGTGTCCACTCAACGTTTAACAGCTCGTATAAGGGGATATTGATTATTTCTGAAGTCCATAAACAAAGACATTACATCCGTATCTTTGGTGTCCCCAACCAGAGAGAAGGTGAAATTCTGGAGCAGAGTGCTGAAGAACAGGAAGAGCTCCATCCTAGCCAGGGCCTCCCCTGGACAGGCCCTCTTCCCTACAATAGCAATGAAGAAAACAGAAGTTATTTAGGAAGTACTTGCTGGAACTGTATCTGATAAAAGACTAAGGTGGATCAGTTAGGAATAGGAATTTGCAATACAATCTGTTCCAGAGGCTTGTACCTGCTGAGAATGGCATGAAAGCATCCTTTTTCTTGAATTGCCCGTTTTCATCCAGAAAATGATTGGGATTAAATTTCGCTGGAGTCTCCCAATGAAGAGGGTCAAAATGTACAGAGGTGAAGACTGGCACAATAGCCGTGCACTAGAAGGAGAGGAAGAAACAGATGCCATTAAATGATACTATTTCATATGGAGAAGAAAGTGCCTTTGCTTTCCACTTGCCTAAAATAAAAACAGGCAGTGACTAGCTATCTGCTGAACCTTCAACAATGAAGAGGGAAGGAATATATATTTCTTTCAGTACATATTTCTCTAAATTGCTCTTTTATTCAAATTGCCTCTCTTCTCAAAGATCTAAGTCATTCTTTCCTTTCTTCCCTAGAGAACCTTCTTAAATACTTGTATCACCATACCTTCGGAATAGTGTAACCATGGAACTTTGTGTCACAAGTTGTTGCCCGTGGGAAGATTTCAAGGGTCCCTTTCTGATATCGCTGAACCTCATGAACAAAGGAATTTGTGAAAGGCATTTTCAATCGGTCTTCCATGCTTGGAGTGCGATTTCTACCAACAACTTCATCAATCTCCTGTTGCACTTTAGCTGTGAGAAGAATAGATTGAGATGATATTGGCTGATTTTGTCATGTGAGCACATGCAGTCATTTGAATAGAAATATATGTTCCAAAGCACATTGAGGGAAAACGATTCTAGCCAGGACAATGGCTCCTCCTCCTCATTTCTCAGTAGATACCATTTAAACTTTTCTAGTGCAAGATGAGATTCATATTATTTGAATCTCTCTGTTGTGGTTCTCTGGTAGCCTGCGGAGCTGGCAGCAGAGTTGGACAGTGAGGAAGTATAAGAGGAACATGGGCGAGTCTTGGAGACTGAGGAAAGCTCAGATGAGGGCTCTTTGTTGGAGGCAAGGAAGGGGGCCAGGACCATCTGGTAGTTACGAGCTGCCTCCGGAGCCTGACATCAGCGAGTCAGAAGACCACTGTGAGTCGTATAATCGGTTCAAGCTCTGAGAAGTCCTGTTTGACTCTGTGATACGTTTGACATTGCAAAACTAATTGGCAATTAGATCTCTGGCAGTGTTTCAAGGGAGATAAAGGTGGGTGCTTATCAACTTATCCTGAAAGACTGTGGCAACTCGAGCAGACATCTTTCAGATTCTTTAGACTGTTTTTGAATCATTATGGGCTATGAATGACTATAATTCACAGCCATTTAAATAAAAGAGGGATTTGGGGACTAAGATTGGGATTTATGCTTTCTCAGGAAGCCTAGGTCAGAACACTCTGTGCCTTACTAGATATCTTGAGAGGAAGTAAGCATAAAGCATTTCTGTGTGAGTTTTCTGAAGTTTAGAGTCTTCACCGAAAAAGAGGATAAATAGTAGTCAGGAAAAAAGATACAGTTCTTAAATTAATTTCCTAAACTGTTAATATATATACATTAACATTTACACCAGCAGCAAACATGCATTCCTACAAAAACCATGAGCCCATTTTCAAAAAGCTAGTGGTTTAATCTATAATTAATCAAGCAATTTTGGGTGGTATCATGAATTAACATTAATTATATTCTGTAACAATATTTATTATTTTTCATCTATGTCATAATTATACATTCCTGTGGAAAAGAATGTTACCATTGTCTGAAACAGTGTATTTCAAAATGTTGGAGATGATGACCTTGAATTAAAAGGAATGTTCATTTATATTATTGCAAAAATGATCCTCAAGAAAACCTATACTAATTTCAGTCATGCATACTAAGATTTCATACAGTAAGTATTAAATTATTGCAATTGGTTGAATGGTCTATGGCAGTATGGCAGAAGTGGTATTCAGCCAGTTCTCTCCGGTTTGGGGGAACCGGTAGCGGCAGCAGCAGGAGGCTCTGCCCACCCACCCCAATGTAATATGCAAAAATTGCACATGTGCAGTGCGTATGCGCACATGGGGCACATGCACTCACATTTGTGAGGGAAGGTAAGTGAATCCCACTGCTGCTGTATGGACGGAAAATTTTTGTTACAGCATTCACTCACTTGTCCCAAAGATGCTTTTTTCAGGAGGCAATTGGACTGTCTTGCTTTTTCTGTGAAGACATTTTTCTTCTCATCCAAGAAGCTTCTTCAGCTCTGTCTGAATGGTGGGTAATGGAAGAATTTATTTTCCTTGCAGACAGCTAGTCATTTGCATCCTTTTAGAGAGTCATTGAGCTACTTGGAGATTGTCTGTGTCCTCAGGGTCACCTAAATACTGCAAATGGTTCCTGTAGTCTGCATTTTTTTTTTGGATGAATGGATATCCACAAAAATTGCAGATTACAGGAACCATTTGCACTAGTGAGGTGACCCTGAGAACACACAGATAAATCTCCAAGTGGCCTCAATGATTCTCTAAAAGAATGCAAATGACCAGCTGTCTGCAAGGAATATAAATCCTTCCATTCCCCACCATCCAGTCAGAGCTGAAGAACCTTCTTGGATGAGTCTTGAACGAAAAAACAAGAAAGTCCAGTTGCCTCCTGAAAAAGCACCTTTGTGACAACCATGTCCTGGATGACTTAGAATCTCCATAGACATTCAATCACTCCTGCCTCTTTTTGATCTAATCAATACCAATTGACTAGAATTGTTTTCATAAAATCTCAAGATTTGATGGGAAACCCATTTATTTCAAGGGCATGTTAGCTAGATTGGGAAATCTTTGAAAAAATCTATAAGAAGACAGTGGAAAACACTGCCTAAATATTCCTAGGAAAAATGCAGAAATCCAGCTGCAATGAGTTTACTTTACTCAACTCCATCTTTACTTTCTTTTTTCTTTAAAAATATGTTTTCTTTAAACACCATCATTTCTTTCTTAGCATTAATAGTGGCAACCCTAGGAGTACCAACACAATATTATATATTTGTGGGTATTTTTATACCTTGAAGATGTGGCAATTTAGCTATTGCTAGAAGGCTGCAAAGCAAAGCTTGGCTTGTGGTTATGGTCCCAGCCATAAAGAGTCCAAACACAAGAAACACAAGATCTTCAAGAGTGTAGACACCCTCAGTTGAGTTCTGCTCCTAAAAAGAAAATGGAAAGAGAAACAGAAGAATAAAAAAAATTCTACTTGGAATTGAAAGGAGGTAAAGCTACAGGTGTGCTTCAACTCCACTGTTTGGAATATTTTTGAAGATACCACTGCAGACCTAGATGCTGTAACATTATATGTTTGTTTCTGTGAAGACCTATGTGTACCAACAAGGAACTTGCAAATATACAGTAACAATAAACCTTGGTTCACAGCTAAACTTAAGCAGCTACGTCATCGTTCCAAAGAAGAAACCTACAGAAAAAGTAATAGAATGCTGTAAATCAGGCCAGAAACATATTAACAAGGGAGATCAAAGAAGTAAAAAAAAGCTACTTTGAAAAGCTAAGGAATCAGTTCTCAACAAATGAACCAGCAAACATGTGGAAAACTTAAAAATATCACCGGTTGCGGCAAACCTCCTTCCAAGGCTGAAGAAAATCAACAACTGGCAGATGACCTGAACGTATTTTACTGCAGATTTGAAAGGAAACTACAGTCACCTATCTCCACAACCCCATCACAGCAACAACACCCAAACCTCCTACAACTGACCCCATCCCATTGGGTTCACAAGCCCTGGTGATCACAGAAAAGGAAGTGCAAGATTTATTTCACAGACAGAAGCCAGAAAAAGCACCAGGCCCAGAGAAGATAACTCCCTCTTGCTTAAAAGTCTGTGCTGAACAATTGGCCCCCATCTTCAACCAAATCTTCAATAAATTACTAGAGATGTGCCTTGTTTCTTCTTGCTTCAAATGCTCCACTATCATTCCAGTGCCGAAGAAGCCTTCCATCAAGGAACTGAATGACTACAGACCAGTTGCTCTAACATCTGTAGTTATGAAAACCTTTGAAAGGCTGGTAATGTCCCACTTGAAAACCATCACGGATCTGCTGTTAGACCCCCTGCAATTTGCATACAGATTGACAGATGATGCTGTTAATATGGCTCTGCATTTCATCCTACAAGATGTTGAATCTCCAAAGACCTACACAAGGATCCTCTTTATAGACTTTAGTTCAACATTCAATACCATCATACCGGACATTCTTCTAACTAAACTAAATCAGCTAGCAGTACCTGAACACACTTGTAAGTGAATCACAAGCTTCCTAACAGATAGCAAGCAGCATACCAATGTCTGCATCTCAAATGATCCATCTGTTAAACTACGGAGGTTTGCAGATAATACAACAGTGATTGGTCTCATTGGGTATGTTGAACAACTAGCCAGCTAGTGGTGTGACAGGAACAATCTGGAACTCAAAATTGTAGAAATACTAGGCTTCCGGTTTGAGGTTGCTTGCTGACGGGAGCTAATTGTTTCGGCTCCAGAATCCTGGTCACGTTTAACTGTCAGATGAGCCATCCATCAGCCATCTGACAGCTTGTTTACCTTATTCTTCAGGCCAAGGAGATAAGGTGAGCTTTGTGACGGGCAACATGCCAACCAATTCTCACAGATTGTCTCTGGGAGGGGGGGGAGAGGCCAGCCGACAGCAGAACTGTCTCCATGCCAGGAATTCCTGCTGCATTAGCAGCACAAAGCAACACTCAAAACCTCAGAACAAAACTTGATTATTGAGTCAAACACAAGCGGACCCTGTACATGTGGACTTTTAATTGTTTGTATTAATCTTTAGCTTCATTTTTTTGTTTTTACAAGAATTCCTTCTGATATCTTACTTGCTAAAGAGATATTCAAAATGGCGCCGAGCAGCTTTGTAACACTGTTTGAGCTTTGAATTTCTACAGCATTTAAAACCTCAAAGGGAGGGAGTGATTTAATATTAAATTAATCAGTAACAGCTGCACAATTGACCAGCACGGACTTATTAATTGGTTGAAGAAGGTTAAAACTCGGAATGGCTTCTAAGCAAAACCCTATTCAACCCCCCCCCCCCCGGCTTCAAAAGTTCGCCTGTCCCTGGCACGAAACCACAGTCTTTACTTACTCCCCCCACAGGGGAGCCACTGACTAAACAATTTTTTCAGAAGGAATTGGCTGAAGCATTTAAAAATCATGTAGCTATGATGGAAACAAAACTTAAGGAGGAGATATTCATTGCACATAAAGAACTGTCTGATAAACTTGAGACTCGGATTCAGAAGATCAGGGATGATATGTTGGGGGTTGCTAATTTGTTAACAGAATATGTTTCGGAAATTGAAGACAGGTTAGAAGCTCTTAATAATGCTAATACTAATTTGGTATCAAAAGTCAACGTGGTGCAACAAAAAGTTGGAAATGCTGAAAAAGAAATTATTATGTTACAGTATAGACAAACGGAGTTTGCACTAAGAATAAGAGGTTTGCGTGAAAACAATCAGGAGAACTTGAAACAGATTCTTTTAGAAGCTTTCGATAGTCTGTTGGGAAGGCCAGGGGGGAATTTTGATTGGCAAATTGATAAAGTTTATCATGCTAATTCCTGGCTGGCGAAACAGAAGCAGCTCCCACGGGACATTGTGTTATACTTTACTACAAGAGACATGAGGAATATGATATTGCAAGAGTCCTATAGAACCAAACTTCAAACTGGAGGTCAGGAAGTGACTGTTCTGAAAGAGATACCACCTCAAAGATACTACCTTAAGATACTGTCTTAAATCAGTATGGAAAGCTCGAGATTTTTACCATAATATCTTGAAGGCCGAACATCCTGCCCCACCTAGACCTAGAGAAAGAGATCAAGAAGGACAAGAAAGACAGCAAACTACACAACTATCAACAAGAATGGATCACCCTTCTCCCTCAGAAGTACAAGGAGCCAAGGAACAAAGACAAAACCATGTGATTACCAGACAAATGGATCAACCATTAAAAAAAACCAATCAACTAATTACCAATGATTTGTCTTCTAGGGTGAAGAAGATAAAGATATGTGCCAGAGTTTTATCAAATCATAATCCAGTTTGGATGGAGTTGGAAGGGGTGATGCAAGCAAGAAGGTCTTGGAGATTGAATGTAAATTTATTTAGACATGAGAAATATACTAATGAATGTAAAAAATTGTTAGCAGAATACTTTGTTTTTAATATGAATAAGGGTACATCTATTGAAATTGTATGGGATGCAGGTAAAGAATATATGAGTGGAGCTTTGATAAATCTAAATAGATTACATAGGCGTAAATAAGGGGTAGAGTGAATAGAACTGGAAGATGAAATTAGGATTATAAAAAATGTTGTTTTTTTTAAAAAAAGGGGGGGATAAATTTACTCCTCAGTTATTTTTGTAAGGTATAATTACTGAATGTACAGCTGTAGAGATTAATTTGACTTTGCACTTAATAACTGTAGTTAGATTGCCGGTGGTGCAATACTGGAAAAAGGAAGACTTGCCTGTAATTCAAGAATGGACACTGAAGTCACAAACTTAGCCGAGATGGCTAAAATACCTGCATATCTTAAGCACCACTTAAACGAGAGATATAAATGAGACTGGGCAAAATGGATTGATTATATACAAAATAAATATGGATAAACGAGATGGGGAAAAATGGATTGATTATATTCAAAATAAATACAGGACTAAGAAATTCCAGATAGCTTATGATCAAGATCAGGACTGATATAAATTGTTTAAAGTTAGTTTAGCAAGGAGGAGCTAAGCTCAATTCTGTTAATATGGCTCTACATTTTTTGAAGGAAAATTCTGCTCTCTTAAAGTTAACAGAGTTCATTTCTATTGTTTGACCTAACTTTCAGAATTGAATGGATATCTTTAGCAACAGTTATGCCTGGAATAATAATATGTGCCAACAAATGGCAATGAAGGGATTGTCCAAAAGTAAATAAAAAAGTGGAGGGGAGAATAAATATTTCCACACTTCATCATATAGGATGAATTAGTTCCATCTTAGATGCATTTAAACAATTATTCAGATATGGCATCTATACATACCTTCTCCACTCTAAGAAGAAAGCAATCAATATAGTCACGCAGATTTTGGGGATCCAATGTCTTTTTGTGCAAATCCACATTCTCACGGACATAATCACAGAGCTTTTCAATGTTAGCAAAAATGCTTTGGTGTGGCCCAGGAAAGAATGTCACTGTTTTTGGAAATGTATTGTATATCTGTAATAGAGTTCACATAAAATACTATAGCTTATTAGACCATTATGGTGGAGGATTAATGCCCCAAATATTCAGAGAGTAGCCTTTACTTTGATGTTGCTAATTGTCAATTCTCAGATGGCCCCAAAGCCAAGAAAAGAAGAACCACAAGGATTTTAGTATGCTATCTTTAATTCTATTCTCAGATAAATGCAATGTCTTGGAAACTATAATGAGAATTAATATTTATAATAGATTAATTAAAGAGGAGAGTCTTTGAAAGGCCTTCCCTCAGATCTCTCCTCACCTGGCCTGAGTTCCTGGTAGGAGGTACTTTGTCAAGGGATTCTCCCACTGCTCCCCTAGCCTCACCCATCTCTTCTACAAATGCTGAAAATGACCAAAGTCCTCCAAGAGGCAAAGACAGAAACTGGCTGTGTGCATAAAGAACTGTCTAACAATTCCATGTTACATTTTTCCAGAATCTGACATGGCCAAAAGGAGTTATGGGAGAAGGAAATGGTTCCCTAGGAAATAAGACCAACCAGAAGAGATTTTTCTGAGAACCAATTTATACTTGGATATCTAGATTTGCCTTCCCCCGCTTATTAGCTCATCAGATCTAATGTTTGGATTTCTGACTTGGATATTTATACTCACAAATATGCCTGCTAGTTAAAATAGGGATTCATGGCAAGAAGAGGATCAAGTAGATTAACATACCAGTCCTAAGATACTAATAGAGTATCTTAAATGAGTCTCCACAATCTTCTGGTTCTCTATGAAGGTTTTATCTTTGTAATCAAATCGATTGCCAAAAACAACAGCACATATCACATTACAAACAGCACTTGCAATAACTCTCCTTGGGTCGAATGGCTGCCCTGAAAAAATAAGAAAAGAAAAGAAAGGCCACAAATGTTTATGAGTGGGATCAATGAATGTGGATCTTCCCTTTCTCAAATCTCATCTCAAAACTGCAATAAAAAGTGTTTGAGGCCAGAGAAATTGGAATTTTAATTCTTTCCCTCTTTTCTAAGAATGGAATATCAACACAATATTAAAATCCTATAACCATTTTAATCAAGATACAACATAGTGTTTCCATCTTCCACTTTGAAATTGACCAAATATATATTCAAAGATTGACCTTGTTATGGCTACAGTTTCTTCACAAACTTATTGCTGTCTCCTTCAGTCAAGAAGTGTTTTCTCACTCCTTCCTCTGACTTTTTCTGTTGTATTTCCCACCTTGTCCCTTCCCTTCTTCATATCTTCAAATGTTTTGCCTCTTAGCTCTCCTGTCTCTCCCTCCTTCCTCCTTCTAAACTCTTTATTTTCCTCTTTTCTTTTTATGTTTCTTTAAATAATATCATTTATAAGTCATTCCATTATTTCTCCCTCCCCATTTCAGAGGTTTGTCCATTAAACATTATATTCAAAGGCGCCAAAGTCACTAAGGGAATACTATTTATGACTGCTTAATTCAGATCCACAGAGCCTTTCAGTTCTCCTCCCTCATGCAAACTCCCCATACACGCAAATCATTATCCATGGCTTCATTTCTCCCTGTAAATTATCTATCTATCTTGCCCTTTTGTTGGCTGCTGATTTTTCCTGCTGTTTAATATGGCATTATGTTTAAGTGATTTTTTAAAGAAACATTTTGCTACTTTTTCCAGTTGTAACCAAACATTTCTCTTATCTCCATCCTTCTCTCCTGCTAACCTACCCAATTTCTTTTTAAATAATCCAATACACCTTTTTCCTATTTATTTTTTATCTCCTTCCAGAAAAGATGTAGCCACAAGAATGGCTTTCAAAGCTGATTCAACTCCCTGAATATATTCTATTTGTGGCCCTTTAATCATATCCATGTTGCCTTATGGATCTCTGTCCTTCATGGAGCCTATTCTTATGTCTGTGTTCCTTAACTTCCTTAGTTTCCCTGTCTCCTTTATCCATAAAGTTTTTTGCTGGTTTCTGAATGTGCTTGATGTGTGTTACTGCATCCAGCCTAACATTTCACTAGTTTTTGGCAAAGTTGCAATTTTATAAAGCCATAATTGCTCCATTAAGTGACCTCCTAGGATTCCTGATCTTTTTCTTTATTTTGTGCAATTAAGTGCAGAGGATTTGAGATTTAGTGTAGAATCCAGTTTTTTTGCAACTTCATATAATACAACAAATCCTTTCCAGATTCTTTTTTTTAAACCTTTTGTGGTAGCCATTTCATCCACCAGACAAAGGGCTTCCTCCTGCACCCTCTCAGACATTCTTTTCTTCCCCATCCCAAAATCTCGCAAGGTGGACAGTGTGAACCGCCGCAGCTCCTTCCATTTCTTTTCATCAGTGGTGGTCAGACCTGAAACCAAGGACACAGGAAACAGATCATGTGATATCAGTTCTCAAATTTTGCAAAATGGGAAAAAGTTATACATTACAATTTCCCCCCACCCCACTTTTACAGTACAGAAGCCTTCGTGCTTGAATTACTAAGTAGATCAACTGCAGTTTTCATCTAGTCATTCTTGAGTGCTCTCATATTAGGAGAAGAATGAATGAGGTTGTGAAAATCATGTCACACCTTACTATAAATGTGAAATGGATAGGGATCAGAGGTGGGTTCTTACCGGTTCATACCACTTCAGGCAAACCAGTAGTGGAAATTAGGCCTGGGTTGCTAAACCATCTCCTGAAGCCACGGTGGTGATGGGGACAGGGCAGCCCAGGAAGCTTCGCAGCCATGTAACTATGAAGATTGCCGGGCTGGGTGGCCCCCTCCCCATCAGGACAAAGCTACCGCCATTGCAGCTGGAGAGCCACTCTCTTGGCAATCTGGAGGGTAGTGGGAGCGTAAGGTGACCAGACGTCCCGCTTTTGGCGGGACACCCCCGCTTTTTAATGCATTTTCCCGCGTCCCTCACGCTTTTTTAAAAAGCACGCTTTTTTTGGCGCTCGCAGCTCCCGCCCATCAGCTGCTAGCTTGCTGGGCTGGCTCATCGTTCTGTTCTCTATCCTACCTACCTACAAATTTAAGCCAGCCCAGCCTGCCGCTCACTGATTGGATTGGCCTGGACTCCAGCCAATCAGTGAGCTGGCTGGGATGGGAAATTTTCAGCACGCCACGTGCTGAAAATTTTCCATCCCAACCAGCTCACTGATTGGCTGGACTCCGCTTAGCTGAGCACGCCTGCGTGAGTCTCCATTTCCTTTCGTCTTTTGGGGTTGCAGCTGCGCTTACTCACTGGTGAGTAATCTAATCTATTCTATCTAATCATCAGAGAATTTTCCGCTCGCCACGGCAGGAGGAGAGGGTGGGTGCAGCGGCAGCCGCCCGCAGAGAAGTTCCTCTTGCTTCCGGGGCTCCCGCCGCCCGGCAGAAGCCCCTGAACCGCGTGGAAGGCCGGGCGGCTGCCGCTGCCCCCCCACCCTTCCGCGGAGTCCGTTCGTGTTTGGGATCGCCGTCTCCAAGAGGGTGGGGGCAGCTGCAGCCGCCCGCAGAGAAGTTCCTCTCGCTTCCGGGGCTCCCGCCGCCCGGCAGAAGCCCCTGAACCACGTGGAGGTTCTCTGCGGGCGGCTGCCGCTGCCCCCCCACCCTCTCCTCCTGCCGCGGAGTCCGTTCGTGATCGTGCGCCTCTGCTCTGCAGCGAAAATGCCACTGCCACCCCCTCCGGCTCTTCCCACCCAGACACCTGCCGCCCAGGAGCTGCCCGAAAACCTTCCTGCCCACCACCGGCTGCACCGCAGCTGACTCGCCCTGAGTGGGCTGGAAGGCTTTGGGCATCCAAAGAAGAGGCGCGAGCGGATGGCAGTGGGGTCGCCGCCCGGGAGCCGCCAGAAGCCTTCCCTTCCTGCCCAACACACTTGTTTTGATGAGCGCGGGGCAACTGATGAATCAGCTGAGTGATCTATTTCCCGGCTGCTTGGTTTGCTCTCTTTCTTGAGGCGGTGAGAAGCGGGGGGGGGGAGGAATCTCCGGATGAGGTGAAGACGTGTTTTCTGTTTAAAATTATTTTTTGAATAATTCTGTAAGATTTCTTTTTCTACTTGGAAGTTGGGAGGGCGGGATGTGTGTGTGTGTGTGTGAGAAAGAGATAGAACATGGAACATACATAGAATAACCAGAGCTGGAAGGGGTCTTGTCCTTGGAAGTCTTCTACTCCAATCCTCTGCTCCCTGCTCAGGCAGGAAACGCTGTACCATTTTTGATCAATGGCTGTTCAGTTTATTCTTTAAAACTTCCAGTATCGGAGCACTCACAACTTCCGGAGAAAAGCTGTTGCTCTGGTTAATCGTTGTCGCTGTGGGAAGTTTCTTCTTACTTTTAAATTGGATCCAGTTTGACTGCATCTGAATACTTTCAAAGAATGCAAAGAATTTCCTTTAACAAGGAGCTGGCTGTGTGTGTGTGTGGTGTGTGTGTGTGTTTTGAATGGAGACCTCATGGTTTCGATTGCCAAGTTTCGATTGCTGCGAGCGGATGGCAGTGGGATCGCCGCCCGAAGCCTTCCTTTCCTGCCCAACACGCTTGTTGCTTCGGGAGAGGTTGGAATGTTTGCTCTGTTTCTCGAGGCGGTGAGAAGCGGGGGGGGGAGGAGAAGGAATCTCTGGATGAGGTGAAGATGTGTTTTCTCTTTAAAATTATTTTTTGAATAATTCTGTAAGATTTCTTTTTCTACTTGGAAGTTGGGAGGGCGGGATGTGTGTTTGTGTGTGTGAGATAGAACATGGAACATAGAATATGCATATAATTCATAGTACTCCATGGATTATTTTAATTATGATTCTAAATTAGTGGAATTTGCTGCTCTCCATTTCAATATCTGTAGGTATCAGCTGTACTCTCTTTTTTTTAAATGGCTCTCACTTGAGATTCACATTGTAAACTGGTTTCCTTTAATAAATAAAATCATTTTCTTGTACATTATTTCTGCTGTCCTGGAACTTTTTCAGTTTCATTTAAATAGGGATGTACTTGTAACAATAGGGTAGAAAACAGTACTGATTTCTGAAGAAAAATTAGATAGAACTGAGGATGCAAAAAATCTGATCAATCTTCATTTTTGGTCTGAAAATATACAAGTGGTTTTATGTGCTTCTGTTCTAACTAAAGGATGCACTCACAGTTGTGATTCTGTGAACTAGTTGCAGCTTGTTTCTGTACCATTCTGTGCCATGTTCTTTCCAAGTTTCAAAGCCTTGGATTTTTGCATTTAATCACTTTCTGATTCAGATTCCTAGGCTTTCGCTGTCAGCATCCCTCCATTATATAATTAGGAAAGAAAGACCAAGAGATTCCATGGGTTGGAAATCAAAAGTACTTTTACTAATTACAAATGGTTAGCGAGCAGTTGCGCAGCGAAGTCTGTTTAATTAGGCGCAAAAGCAATTGATATATAGAATAGTCCATTCCCCACCCCTTGGGATCATAGCCTCAGGCCAATCATAAGTCCTTCAAGTGTCAGGTGTGAGATAACTTCAAAAGGCATCACGAAGATGGAATGTCAGGGCCGTTGGTCCAGGCGGGAAGCACCCACGCATGCGTAGTCCAACCATCCAGTGACTACTAGAACATTCCTCCAGCACATCGAATAACCCCACCCAAATACCAAACCCTCCCTCCCCGTTTCATGACAGCTGAAGCAGTAGCAAGGCAGAAGCTGACATCCGGCCGTCCCCCGGAAAAAGGCTGTCAGGCCTAGAAAAAAAAACACAAACGAACAGACAAACAACAAAATAGAAAAAGAAGAAGGGAGGGGTGAGAGAAAGTTAAGG
The DNA here is from genome assembly GCF_009769535.1 of Thamnophis elegans. NCBI lineage: Eukaryota > Metazoa > Chordata > Lepidosauria > Squamata > Natricidae > Thamnophis > Thamnophis elegans. The sequence goes on from NC_045542.1 coordinate 62,165,757, forward strand.
CTTGTCAGGGTATGCAGCATAAAACTTCCGAAGCAGTCTGGGAGCACGAACATGGGATTTATCAACCCATTCCGTGTGGGAGGGAGGAAAATGCTTCCAAGCCACCAGGTATTGGATGCGATTACGGCGTTTGCGGGAATCAAGAATGTCACGAACTTCAAAGTGACGTTCACCATCGACGAGCAAAGGAGCAGGTGGAGGGTCATCAGGGGGGCGCAAGTGGGAAACACGAACAGGCTTTATGAGGTTAATGTGGAACACTGGGTGGATCCGGTTGAGGTGTTTGGGCAGTTGTAAACGAACAGAGACAGGATTGATGACTTTCACTATGGGGAACGGCCCCACATTCTTGGGCCCCAACTTCTTTGACCTCTGCGTTGTGTGTAGGAACTTCGTCGACAAATAAACCAAATCACCAGTCCGGTATTCATAGGGCTGAGAGCGTTTTTTATCCGCATGCTTCTTATGGGCCCGATGCGCAGCGTCCAAAGTGGAGAGTGTCAATGGCCAAACACGACTGAGACGCTCACTCCAGTCCGCGACTGACGGAACTTGCGGCTGGTCCTGAGGCAATTCAGGGATAGGAACAAAATCTTGACCATAAATGACCCGGAAAGGGGTGAAACCCGTGCTGGAATGGACAGAGTTGTTGTAAGCCACCTCTGCATGTGGTAACAAGTCTACCCAATCGTCCTGTTGATAATTGATGAAACAACGTAAATATTGTTCAAGAACAGAATTAGTCCGTTCACAGCCGCCATTAGTCTGAGGATGGTAGGCGGAGCTAAGGCCCTGGGCGGAGCCAATACGTTTGAGAAATTCTTTCCAGAAAACAGATGTGAATTGGACACCACGATCGGAGATGATGCGGTCGGGCACTCCATGCAAGCGGTAAATGTGGGAAATGAAGAGTTTAGCCAGCGCCTTGGTGGAAGGAATCTTGTGGCAAGGCACGAAATGAACTTGCTTGGAAAACAAGTCCGTGACAACCCATATGACAGTGTGCCTCTGGCTTTCGGGGAGCTCAACAATAAAATCCATAGAAATCTCCTTCCAAGGGGCAACCGGGCAAGCGACAGACTGGAGCAGCCCTTGTGGTTTCCCTGGTGGCCGTTTAGCAGTCGCACAAACCGGGCAACTAGCCACATAAAGTTCAATGTCCTTCTTTAAAGAGGGCCACCAGAATTGCCTCTTCACTAGATGCAACGTTTTCACGAACCCAAAATGACCTGCCAATCTGGAGTCATGTGCGCGACGAAGGACCACCAGGCGTAGGGAGGCGGGGATGTACAATTTGGCGCCGATCCACGGCAGATCATCCCTCATAGTGCACTCGTCCCGATGGTTCAAGAACCAGTCGTCATGAGGAAGCGCTAGCTTGAGGTCAGAAAGGAGATCTTGAGGCACATCCGTTTTGGCGCGGGCCTGTTGGCGCGTGACCACTGGAGCTGCTAGGAGCGGCTGGACGATGCTCAGTTTAGAGCAATTATATTGAGGCAGTCTGGACAAGGCATCTGCCATGAAATTCTTTCCACCCGGGATATATTTAAGTGTGAAATTTAAACGGTTGAAATATTGGGCCCACCGCATTTGTTTGGGGGAGAGATGGCGCGGCGTTCTCAAAGCTTCCAAATTCTTGTGGTCAGTCCACACCTCAAACGGGTGCTTGGCGCCCTCCAGGAAATGGCGCCACGTGGTCAGGGCCCAACGGACCGCGAAAGCCTCTTTCTCCCAAACTGCCCAACGTCTCTCTGTGTCTGTGAGCTTCCAGGAGGTGTACGCGCAAGGTTGTAGGTTACCTTGGTTGTTGGCTTGCAACAAGACGGCCCCAACGGCGACGTCGCTGGCGTCAGCCTGGACGACGAAAGGCCTGTCCAGGTCAGGATGCTTTAGCACCGGCTCAGCGGCAAACAGACGTTTAAGCTTTTCGAAAGCCGCCTGGCATTCCATGGTCCAGTCCAGAGGCTTGTTAGGCTTAGGTTTTGGTTCCCCTTTTGATTTGAGCAAATTAGTTATAGGAAGCGCAATTTTAGCAAAAGAAGGAATGAATTGACGGTAGAAATTAGCAAAACCCAAAAATTTTTGTAACGGCTTACGAGTTCTGGGCGCGTCCCATTCAGTGACCGCCCTCACCTTTTCAGGGTCCATCTCAATGCCGGCAGGAGAGATGCGATAGCCAAGGTAGTCAATCTTAGTTTGGTGAAATTCACACTTAGACAATTTGGCATAAAGATCAGCGGCTCGGAGTTTTCTCAAAACAGTGCACACAAGAGCGACGTGTTGGTCATAAGTGCGAGTGTAGATAAGGATATCGTCCAAATATACGATAACTCCTTTGTAGAGATGGTCATGCAAGATCTCATTGATTAATTGCATAAAAACTGCAGGGCCCCCCTGCAGGCCAAAAGGCATGACCCGGAACTGGAAACAACCAAGAGGGCAGTTGAAAGCAGTCTTCCATTCGTCTCCCTCCTTTATGCGGACTCTATAATAAGCCTCCCTGAGGTCCAATTTAGTAAAAATGCGGCCCTTCCCCAGCTGGGCCAACATGTCCTTCATTAATGGGAGCGGGTAGAGATTCTGAGCTGATATCGCGTTCAAGTTTTTAAAATTAACACATAATCTCAGAGAGCCATCTTTCTTTTCACGGAAAAGCACAGGGGCGGCGACTTTGGGGCGAGCAGGTTCAATGAAGCCACGTTCCAAATTTTTATCAATGAAAGTGCGCATTTCCTCCATCTCCCTGGGTGACATGGAATATATTTGGGGTTTTGGTAGCTTAACCCCGGGTAAGATGTCAATGGAGCAGTCAGTAGGCCTGTGGGGTGGCAGTTTGCCGGAAGATTTTTCGCTGAAAACCTCCCTAAGGTCCCAATACTCTTTAGGAATTTTTTCCTCTCCAGCAATCCTCTCCTGCCCTCTAGCGGCCACTTCAGGAGTGTCGGTCATGGTTTGCCTAGGAGTGCCCTCCCCCTCCGGAGGCTCCTTTGTGCGAATGCGCAAGCGGCCTGTTCGCCAATTAATGTGAGGGTTCCACTTCCGGAGCCAAGGGAGGCCTAAAATTAGTGGCCTGTCCATGCCAGGCGCAACTACAAAAGAAATCAGTTCAGTGTGGGAACCCATTTTCATCTCCAAGGGCTCCGTAAAAAAATGGGCGGGTCCCCCCCCGCAATGGAGCCATCTATTTGACAAAACACAATGGGGGTTTTCAAAGTACGCAATTTGAGACCCAATTTTTCCACCATAGCTGGGTTGATCATGGATCGGGAGCAACCCGAATCGAGCAAGGCATGAAAGGTTGCTGGTTGCCCCTCAGGGGGAACTCTTAACTCTATGGGGATTAGCAGGGGCCCTTTGTTTGAACTCACCCAGTGAGGCGATGTGTCATCATCGGAGTCCTCAGAGGAGGAGGAGTGGGCCGCTCCGTGTGAGTCCTCCTCCAAATCCTGGCCGAAAAGGGGGGGCCTGGAGTCTACAGCGAAGGCAGCTTCCTTCTTCCTCTTGTCGGAGGCTCTGCCAGACTTCTCCTCTCGCTTGGGTGGGGGTTGGGTGGTGATGGGCAGTTTAGCACGGCAGTCGGGGGCGCAATGCCCTAACTTCCCGCAACGGAAGCATGTTACGGGTCTGGAGTTCACTGAGGGGGGCCCTCTCCCCTCGCTCCTCCCTCTGAATTGGGCTTTATGGCCTGGAGGGGGGGTGCTTTTCGCAGCTTTCTCCTTCTTTTTTTTTCTCTCCTCCTTGGCACAACGAAGCCTGTTTAAGTCGAGTTCAGCGTCAGCTGCGTGTTCAAACCAAGTGGTCAAACGTCTGGGCAGATTGCGATTGACACACTGCTGATAAATGTCTTCATGTAAGCCCAAAGCAAATTTGTCCAAAAGGGCCAAGGTGGCGCAGTGGTTAAATGCAGCACTGCAGGCTACTGCTAGATCAGCAGGTCAGCGGTTCAAATCTCACCGGCTCAGGGTTGACTCAGCCTTCCATCCTTCCGAGGTGGGTAAAATGAGGACCCAGATTGTTGGGGGCAATATGCTGACTCTCTGTAAACCGCTTAGAGAGGCCTGAAAGGCCTATGAAGCGGTATATAAGTCTACTGCTATTGCTATTGCTATTCGCCCCATCCTCTCATGTATTGGGACAGCCGCTGAAAGTCCTGGATATATTGGGAGACTGGCCTATCATCCTGCTCGAGGGTTATAAATTTCAACTTGCTTCACTTCTCAGTCAAGGGGTCATCAAAGCGTCGCCTGAAAGCCTCCATAAACCAATTGAAATTCCTCAGGAGGGGGGAAGCAGACATATGCAAAGCAGTTGACCAGGTAGCGGCTTCGCCGTCTAAGGATAGGAGCACCATCCTCACTTGCATAGTATCCGTCTCAAAATCACGGCCATAAATTTCCATGTAATTAAAGACTTGCATGATAAAAGAGGCCAGGCTGGCAGAATCTCCATTGTATCTCACAGGCAGGGGAGGGATTTTGGCCATTCTGTGCCTTCGGGGAGGTGGGGCCCCCGGTCTGGCAAAACCCCTAGCCGCAGGGGGCGAAGCAGGTCGAGGGGGAGGTGAATCAGCGTGTGGGTACTCTAGCTCCCATCCCCTCCAGACTTCCTCATCTCTTTCCCCAAAGTACTTTTGTTCTCCGTAATCAGGCAAATCTCTCCTCTGGGGTTTTCTTACGGCTCCCATCTCCAGCGGTCTTTGTCGGGGTTGCCTTTGGGTAACCCCTGCATCCCAGCTTGCCCCTTCCTCTCTTTGTCCTACCGAAGTGGACCAGCGTGGGGGGTGGGGTGGGTCAGGCTGGCTGGATATCTGCAGTTGAAACAAATCTTCATGAAGCGAGAGGTCAGGAGGTCCGGCCTCGTGAAGCGAAAGTTCGGGGGGGGGCGGCCTCACTGGGATCCACATCACAAGCGGCCTCCTCTTCTTCTCTGACCGGTGAAGACATGTTCTCCCTTCACGGTAGACGTAGGTCTCCTGGAAAGGGTTTTAGAGAGACTTCGCTTCTTGTCAGCATCCCTCCATTATATAATTAGGAAAGAAAGACCAAGAGATTCCATGGGTTGGAAATCAAAAGTACTTTTACTAATTACAAATGGTTAGCGAGCAGTTGCGCAGCGAAGTCTGTTTAATTAGGCGCGAAAGCAATTGATATATAGAATAGTCCATTCCCCACCCCTTGGGATCATAGCCTCAGGCCAATCATAAGTCCTTCAAGTGTCAGGTGTGAGATAACTTCAAAAGGCATCACGAAGATGGAATGTCAGGGCCGTTGGTCCAGGCGGGAAGCACCCACGCATGCATAGTCCAACCATCCAGTGACTACTAGAACATTCCTCCAGCACATCGAATAACCCCACCCAAATACCAAACCCTCCCTCCCCGTTTCATGACAGCTGAAGCAGTAGCAAGGCAGAAGCTGACATTCGCTTGCATTAAAACATTAATGTTGATTTATAAGATCAGTAAACTGGATATTCTACTTTACAGTTATTGGCCCTCCGATGATCTCTGGAGGGCCAGAGATGGAGGCCATGCGTCCATCCTGGTTCTCCTTGACCTCTCGGCGGCTTTCGATACCATCGACCATGGTATCCTTCTGCGACGACTGCGGGAGGTGGGGGTGGGAGGCACTGTTTTGCAGTGGTTCTCCTCCTACCTCTTGGACAGGTCGCAGTCGGTGTTGGTGGGGGGGGCAGAGATCGTCCCTGAGGCCCCTAAAATATGGGGTGCCGCAGGGCTCGGTCTTATCCCCCCTACTATTTAACATATAGATGAAACCGCTGGGCGAGATCATTCGGAGGCACGGGATAAAATACCATCAATATGCGGATAATACGCAATTGTATCTGTCCGCCCCGTGCCAACTCAATGAAGCGGTGGATGTGATGAACCAGGGTCTGGAGGCCGTTAGGAACTGGATGAGCGCTAACAAACTGGTACTCAACCCGGACAAGACCGAGTGGCTGTTGTGTTTCCCTCCCAACAATTTGGCTAATGTTCCATCTATCAGGCTGGGGGGTCAAATTTTATACCCCTCAGATAGGGTTCGTAACTTAGGAGTCCTCCTGGATCCACAGCTGACTCTTGATCATCACCTGTCGGCTGTGACCAGGGGGGCATTTGCCCAGGTTCGCCTGGTCCGCCAGTTATGACCCTACCTGAATCGGGAGGCTCTCACAACAGTCACTCGAGCCCTTGTGATCTCTAGGCTGGAATACTGCAATGTGCTCTACATGGGGCTGCCCCTGAAGTGCATCCGGCGACTGCAGTTAGTCCAGAATGCAGCCGCGCGAGTGATAGTGGGTGCACCGCGGTTCGCCCACGTTACACCCATCCTCCGCGAGCTGCACTGGCTACCTGTCGATCTCCGGGTGCGCTTCAGGGTACTGATGACCACCTTTAAAGCACTCCATGGTAGTGGATCTGGGTACTTGAGAGACCGCCTTCTGCCGATTACCTCCCTCCGACCGATTAGATCGCACAGACTGGGCCTCCTCCGAATTCCATCCGCCAGTCAATGTCGACTGGCAATTACATGGAGGAGAGCCTTTTCTGTTGCAGCTCCGACCCTGTGGAACGATCTCCCCATCGAGATACGCACCCTCGCCACCGTCCAGGCCTTCCGCGCAGCCCTCAAGACCCGGCTCTCCCAACAGGCCTGGGGATAAGTCCTTAATTTGCCCCACCCGAGTGTTGAATGTAGAATGCATGTTGTGTTTTTACTACTTATCTTGTTTTTATATCGTTTATTGTGTATTGTACCCCCTCCCTAATGGTTGTAAGCCGCCCTGAGTCCCCTCAGGGAAAAGGGCGGCCTATAAATTTTAATAAAATACCTAAAAAAAAAAATACCTAAATGCCATTTATTAGACATACAAGCCACAACAACTTCTAACACTCATAAGTATGAACCAGTTGCCAAGCATCTGAATTTTGATCACATAATCATGGGGATGCTACAAAGGTCATAAGTGTGAAAAATAGTCATAAGTCATTTTCAGTGCCATTGTAACTTTGAACAGTCACTAAATGAACTATTGTAAGTTAAGGACCACTTGTAATCTCTTTACACTCATGTAATTTAAATATTGCCATAGCTAAGATTATGCCAGGATATTCTACACAGCAAGACATTCTTTAAAGCTTGCAGTCATTTTATGGGCATTTTAACTTGCTGTGGTATAATTTTAGAATACATCTGAATGTAGGTAGTAAGCAATCTTTTCCCAAACAATGGAAGGGACAGAACTGGCCATCCTGCATTGGAAAACAAAACTTGCTGCTAGAAACAGTTGATATCGGCAATCTACTTGGAACATATCTTATTTGGCAAGTAAACTTTTACTTGTTAAAATTTGTTGCTTAGTTGTTTGATTGATTTCTCCTGGAAACGGTATTATATAAAAGAGGCATTTGCTCTTTTCTTTGCCATTATAAACCTTGTTTTAGGAATGGGAGATTATCATAGCCCTCACTCCTATGATTGAAAAAGAAGTAATTATGAAAATAAAGTATACATACTCAGTACTTCATTGAAGATGGTCACATGACCTTTTTTAATTTGCAATATTTGGCACATAGACTTCTTTCCTGGAAAATGTATTCCTCAAATTGAGGTAGTACTCTTTGGGCCCTGCTTCAAGTTTTTCTTCCTCCTTTTCTAAACTGCTGAAACACAGGGTGATTTAATTTTGAAAATATTGTTCAGATACTCGGCACAAATGGTAGTGATGGTATTAATCATAATAGCCATGGACAAGGAGAATATAGTACAAAAAGATGAAATATAGTACAAAAAAGACCACCTCCATAGTTTAATATTCCAATCAAACCACCTCATATCTTTACGTAATAAGGGAAAAGACAGTAACTTGCTTCTTGAAAAGAAAATTATATCAGCTGTTCTCCAAACTTTGTTAAACACAATTGCAGTTATCATTTGGTTTAAGCCAAGAAGCATGTTGCTTGGAATTATATCAATCCAGAACCAGTGAAATTAAATCAGTGTTAAATTAAAAATGTATTTACGGGTAATTAATTATAGAAAGATACAAATGTTGCAAACTTACATGGATCGCCTCATATCCATTATATCATATATCTTTTGTTATTGTCTTTCCTGTTTTTCAGTGGCATTCCATAAGAAAAAGTTTCCCCACCATGATTTGTGACATCTATACCATACTATATTCCACATCCATGTATTAATTTAAGGAGGAGGGGATTGATATGCTAACAAACACATATTGTCTCCACATGGTTTCACATCTTATTTATAGATTGATGTGTTTATTGTAGTTTTGAAAGAGTGTGTATTTTTTACTCAATCAGAACCTGCTGGACATAGGATCAAAATGTATTGCTATTACCTAATTTTTGGGTATGATTCAGCAGTTAGAATAGTTTGCAAAGGTACAAGAAGTTCTGTATGTCATCCTCACACATGCAAGTTACACAGCAGTTATTCACTTAAGAACTGTGGCAAGAAAGGTGGTATAGTGACCAACAATGGCATTGAAAAAAGTGACTGATGACCATTTTTCACACTTAGCGACCGTTGCGACCATTTTTCACACTTAGCGACCGTTGCAGCATCCTCATGGTCACGTGATCAAAATTTTGTTTGGCAACAGATTCGTATTTATGCTGGTTTCAGTGTCCTGGGGTGACCTTTTGACAAAAAAATTTTTTTTAATCAAGCCCCCCCCCCCCCCCGGTCAAGGGCGTCCCTCTTTTCCAATCTGAAAATCTGGTCACCTTATGGGAGCAGGCTGCTGCCTCCTAGCTCAGGAACCACCTAGTGGCAACGCAGGCAGGGCCATTGCAATGGTGGAGTCTGGCGCTCGGGGAGGGCGAGGTTTGCATGTTCCCAGCCATGCCCTGCGGTGTCTCTGTCCCCTGGCTCAGGCCAGAAGGCTCAGTTGCAGCTCAGACGAGCTGAGGAACTGTGGGGAGCATCCCATGTGTTGCACCTGCTCCCACAATTTGGCCACACCTCCGTGCCATTTACAGGCACCCAGCTTGCCAGGCTGCCCCCATCCCCGCTGCAGCTGTAATGGCCACCTAGCCACACCCACCAAATCAGTAGCGAACATTTTTGAAACCCACCACTGGTCTTTAGGCCAGTCATGGACAGATTTCTGTACTAAGATGCAATTTTCAGTAAGTAGAAAAAATGGGAATTCAGTTATTTTTGTATAGTAGAGGTTTTGTTCACAGAAAATAAGTACCTTCCACTTGCTCTCTTATTTGGTTGCTTCATTATGTACCACAATGTCACTGTAAATTATAAGCAACCACATAGATTTTGTCCATTACAACCTCTCTCCAACCCAGTTCTTGAGGACTTTGATATGCTTATCATTCCTACCTAATTCCATCAACTCTCCTTCCTACCACACTTCCCACGATTACAACTCTCTCTAGAGAGCTAAGCCTTTGGACAATCTTTCTGAAATATGATCATTTGAGTCTAGTCATTTGTGCTTTGAGTGAAAATTCTGGAGAGATTTGTTCAATGACAAGACATTTCAAGTGAATCTTTCACAATTATCAATATTATTAATGGCATTCAGACAATTTTTACAGAAAATTAAAGAAAAACAGTAACTAATGAGGAAATGAAAAGGGACCAACCTTTCCCTTGGAACAATTGCTTATGAGCAGGCGTTTCAATTCTCCCACCAAATTCTTCTGAATGATCTACCAAAGCATCTTTTACCACGGCGTACCCACAAAGAACAACCATTGGTGTTGATCCATGCCAGACAGTAAATATAGGTCCATATTTCTCAGCAAGCTAAGGACAGAATTAGATGAAAATTCAGTTAATTAGGTGACAAAGCATGTTTGGTGAAATTATTATAAAGTATTGTAGGAAGTTAAAACCCCCCAACAAAATAATGAAATATTTTAGGAAATATTAAAAGAGCAGAATATTTCCTTTAAAAGGGAGTCAGAAACTCAGCTTCCCCCCACCTTTGTCAATGGGCCATTAAGGCCTGAGCCAGTCTATTCTATATAACAAAGATCCACCCCCTTCAGGCATACCCATCTAGCAACCAGAAACTCACTACAAGGCACCTGGGAAAATTACATCAGCCAGCAATGCAAACAAGCTTGGTTCTCAGGACAGCCTACAAAGTTAGCTTAGACCCCACCCCTACCCCAACCCTTGGGAGTGTGACCACCAATCAGAATGCATTTCTTACACAGGATTGGGAAGCTCTGGGGTGGGACCCAGATAGGACATAAAACCAGGGCACTCTCAGCATCTCCTCCCTTTTCTGTTCAGGAGCTCAAGCCATGTGATCCTGTCCACCATTAAACCATCTTTCCAAGCAGCCTCCATGTTTTCCAGTGTCTTTTTCCCTACTTGGAACTGAACCCAGAAGGACATTTCTTCCAACAGTATTTTTGGTTAGGTGTTAGTGGGGGGGCAGAGATCGTCCCCTAGGCCCCTAACTTATGGGGTGCCTCAGGGCTCGGTCTTATCCCCCCTACTATTCAACATCTACATGAAACCGCTGGGTGAGATCATTCGCAGGCACGGGATTAGATACCATCAATATGCGGACGATACTCAACTGTATCTGTCCGCCCCGTGCCAACTCAATGAAGCGGCAGACGTGATGAACCGCGGCCTCGAAGCTGTTATGGACTGGATGAGGGTTAACAAGCTCGTGCTCAACAGAGAAAAGACCGAGTGGCTGTTGTGTTTCCCTCCCAGAGATTCGACCAATATTCCATCACTCAGGCTGGGGGGTCAAATTCTACACCCCTCAGAGAGGGTTCGCAACTTGGGAGTCCTCCTGGACTCACAGCTATCGTTTGACCACCATTTAATGGCTGTGACCAGGGGGGCATTCGCCCAGGTTCGCCTGGTGCGCCAGTTGCGACCCTACCTGAATCGGGAGGCTCTCACAACAGTCACCCGGGCCCTTGTGACCTCTAGGCTGGAATACTGCAATGTGCTCTACATGGGGCTGCCCTTGAAGAGCATCCGGCGACTTCAGCTAGTACAGAATGCGGCCGCGCGAGTGATTGTGGGTGCACCTCGGTTCACCCGCATAACACCTATCCTCCGCGAGCTGCGCTGGCTACCTGTCGATCTCCGGATGCGCTTCAAGGTGCTATTAGTCACCCATAAAGCCCTACATGGCAGTGGATCTGGATACTTGAGAGACCGCCTTCTGCCAATTACATCCCTGCGACCAATAAGATCACATAGATTAGGCCTCCTCCGTATACCATCGGCCAGCCAGTGTCGGCTGGCAACTACAAGGAGGAGGGCCTTCTCAGTAGTAGCCCCGACCCTTTGGAACGAGCTCCCCGTAGAGATTCGCACCCTCGCCACCGTCCAGGCCTTCCGCACAGCCTTGAAGAACTGGCTCGCCCGTCAGGCCTGGGGACAAGGATAATTCCCCTCCCGAATGATGAATGTATGTTGTTTATTATTTTATTATATGTCTTATCTTAATGTCTGTATCTCCCCTTCCCCGATTTTATGTGAGCCGCCCTGAGTCCCCTCAGGGAAAAGGGCGGCCTACAAATATTAATAAATCTCTAAATCTCTAAATCTCTAAATTTGCCAGAGCTTCAATAACTGTTAATACCTATAAAATACTTCAATATAATTATGATCCAGTACATGATATATATCTCCTACCGGGTAAGTGATAGGCCATGTTATGTTGGCCTTTGTGGGTATCTGTGGATTATAGAACCTAGCTTGCAGAGAATAGCTTTCGGCTGCTCCAAATAAAACTCTGCTTTGGTTATACTTCTAACATACTAGCACAAAAGGACCAAAATGCAAAAGTTTTATTTTTACCATTATCAAAAAAAGTTATCTGTTACAAAGGTAAAACTAAGCTTGAAAACTATTTTGGTGAGAGCTTCTTAAAGTTGGTCAAGTGATTATTTGTTGTGTTAAGGACAGGCCTTAGGACTTCTGGTGAAGATGACCAACTGACAACACACCCAGGGAGAGATCATTGGGGCTCCCTGAGAAGGATTTTTCTCTAGATTGTCGCTCAACGTACAAACAGAAGAAACCAGCATTACTGGAGAAGGCGGGGCTTAGCAGTGAGAAGACAGACTTTCAGGCAGTTCCTGAGAGACTATCTATACCGGGGTTATTTTTGGACGATTCGTTTGAATCTAAGCTGTCCCGTAGAGACAGTGACGTGGTGGGAACTCCAGTGGTCCCAGAGATGTTCGCAAAATCTCTGGGAACCTAAGGAAAGCCCTCCTAATCCAGTGATTTCCGGATCAGCCGATGCTGACTACAACTGCAAAAGCCCAGAGACAGAGTGAATTTAAGCATGTCGTTTGGTGTGAATTTTAAATCTTTTTTTCTTGTTGGAAAGAGAACATCCTAAATTTGGAAACTTAGTTTAAAATAAGGCTGATTAGTGAGAAAAGCGGCGAGGATAAATGTTGCCATTTTGAAGTTTATTTTTCTGTTCCTTTTTTCTTATCTTTGGAAGCCGGGCTGGACTTTCTTGTAATTTAAATCAGCCTCTTCTGTTCCCCTTTTTTGTTGTTGATATTTTTAACTTTGAACCTAATGGAGACATTGAATTTTAAACTTAAAGTGCTCTGAAGATCTGTGGCTTTTTCCCCCCCCGTTTTCTTTTAGCCTTCTTGATGTATTTTAACAATTAGTAATTAACAAATGCCATGGAACAGCCTAAAGCAAGCTATAAACTACAAATTACAAGCTAACACTGCCATCTTGTGGACTTGAACTTTGTTATCAAAATCCTCCCTGTAATGCATTTGATTTACGTATTTACACAGCTGGAAACTTGCTAGACAAAACAGCAGAGCTGAGAATGACCTTGGAAAGACTTTTATCTTAGGGGGGGGGGGAAGAGTCCGGAAAAAATTATCTGTTTTAGCTTGTTGGCATTCTTTCATCTCTCAACACCATTTTCACACCATCTGCTGTGGAGACATCGACACTGATTTTTTCTTTTTTGATCATCACTATTGACTTTTTGATCTTTTACTTTTTTTCCCCTGTTTTGATCATTCTTTTTAACCTTTGTATCATTCTTTTTGACCCCTTGACTATTTACATTTTTTTTTGCTTTTTCTTTTTCCCACTTGTAGCTGAAGCACCTCTCCTTCCCTTTTTGGAAGGGGGGGGGGTTCTCCTTTTTTTTTTTTTTTACTATTTTACATTTTCTTATTTATATATATATATCACACTTCATCCATACTTCATCCACCATACTTATAATCCTCCACCCTCTAATACTAATTGGCTATGAGTAGAAAAGCAGCTGCTTTTGGCTCTACATCAACCTCTGCCTCCTCACCTGCGGGAGGCCAGAGGACAACACAGACGATGTCCCAGCAGGAAAAAGAGAAAGAAGCCAATTTTGAAACACTTATACAAATGATGCAGAAAATGCAAGCAGGAATCGACAGTAAAGATAGCAAGCTAGACACTCTTGTAAAAAAAATGGAGGTAATGGAACAACAAAATCAAAGCATAGTGCAAAAAGTCGATAATATGGAAGGAAAAGTAGAAAGTATACACAACTGGATGCTGAAATACGAAGACAGAATTCAAAAAATTGAAAATAAAATTCAAGAAGGAGAAAAGAAAACCGAGAAGCTAGAGATTAGACTAAGTGATGTAGAAAGAGAGAGCAGTGGAATATTAATATGGGAGATGGACAGGTCTGAATTTTTCTTAAGATTTCAAAACATAGAAGAAGAAAAAGGAGAGGACTTAGCTCAGATAATTTCAAATATTTTGATAGATGTTCTGGGGATGTCCCAGGACAAAATAATAGAAATTATTGATGAGAGCTTTAGAGTATACACAAGATATGCAATGAGAAATGCTCTCCCAAGGGAAGTGCATGTAAGATTTACTAAGAAAACAATTAAATCACAAATCTTACAGAAATTGAGAGATAGAAAATTAGAATATAAAGGTAAGGAGATTGTAGTACTCAAACAAATTCCAAGAGAGGTGAGAGAGAGGAGAAGAGAATACCAATTTCTGACTAAAGTATTGATAAAAAAAGGTGTTAACTACAGATGGCTCATACCGGAAGGTTTACTATGTACTTGGCAAGGACAAAGACACAGGATAGATACAACTGAGAAGGCAGAAGCTTTCTACGAAGAATACTTTAGAGAAATGGCTGAGAAAGCTGGGAAAGAAGATTCAGCGGTACAAATACTGGAATCACCTGTAATCGCGACCAAAAAAATAGAAGGAGCAATAGGTGGAAGTGAGAAAGAAGGGGCAACAGGGAATGGAAGCCGCAAAGAAAAACGAGAACCTAGATCTACTAGAATGATAAACCCGTATATAAAGTATAAACATGGAAGAAAGAAAAATGATTACAATTAACATTAATGGACTTAATTCGGCAACTAAAAGGAAGAAAGTATTCCATAAATTAGAGAAATTACAACCTGACATAATTTGTCTGCAAGAAGTACATATTCAAAAGAATTATGAACATTTATTAACCCAACCAAAGCTTGGGAAAATGTTTTCATCATTGGCAAACTGTAAGAAAAGAGGAGTGGTCTTTTATATTAAAGGCAACATCCCAGCAAAAGTAGTCTATGCAGAGGAAGAGGGAAGAATTTTGATGGTGGAAATTATGGATACCAAAAAGACACTCCTAATTGGAATCTACGCCCCCAATGAAAAACAAGATGAATTTTACAAAAAACTACACAAAAAAGTTCTGGAATTAGACTATGCTGATATTTGTATGATGGGAGACTTTAATGGCATTGTGAATCAAAATATGGACTATAAAACACATAAAACAAAAAAATTAAATAGGAAGCCTCTGCCGAAATCTTTCTTTAGGATGACAGATGAACTAAATCTAAAAGATATATGGAGAGAAAGAAATGCTAAAACAGAACAATATACTTTCTACTCAAATAGACATTCTTCATTCTCTAGAATAGATATGATATGGGTCTCAGTGGAGTTGAGCTCCAACATAAAAGAAATTGAGATTGAAGCAAGTACCTGGGCGGACCACAATCCAATTTTAATTAAATGGAAAGGCCAAAGGGCAAGATCTAGATGGACACTAAATAACACTATATTGAAAGAAAAAGAGTTTGTACAAAAAATGGAAAAAGAGCTAGTCCTTTTCCTTAAAGAAAATAGGAAAGAAGATACGTCGTTGCAGAATCTCTGGGATACAATGAAGGCTGTTATCAGAGGTTTGACAATAGACTACACAAGGAAGAGAAACTCAAAGAAAAGACAAATGCATAAAGCTCTAGACAATGACTATAAAATACTTGAAAGAGAACTACAGAGAGCACCACAAAAAAAAGATGTTAAAATAAAAATGGACATAACTAAACACAAAATGGACCTATTAGAAAAGGAAGAACTGGCACAAAAAATTAGAGGTGCCAAACAGAATTATTTTGAAAATGCGAACAAGCCAGGCAGGTGGTTGGCATATAAGATCAAAAAAGAGAGAGAAACAAAGAAAATACTTCAACTAAGAGATAAACAAGGAGAAATTCAGTATGGAAACACTGAAAAAAAATATTATACAAGACTATTATGTTAAACTCTATGAACAAGAGAAGGTGGAGGAGGGACAAGTTAAAAAGTACCTACAAGATGCCAATCTCCCCCAGGTACCAGATGAAACTAGAACAATGTTAGAAAGTAAAATGACAATGATGGAGCTAACAGAGGCACTTAAAAAACAAAACAATAGGAAAGCTCCAGGACCAGATGGACTACCTGTGGAATTCTACAGAACATTTGAAGAAATATTGACCCTCCCACTCCTACAAGTCATGAATGAAGTGATGTCTGAGAGCCAAATACCAAAGTCATGGTCAGAAGCGTATATCACACTACTACCCAAGGAAGAGACTGATTTAACACAAATCAAGAATTATAGACCAATTTCTTTATTAAATTCAGACTACAAGCTATTTGCATCTATACTAGCTGAGAGACTTAAAAAATATTTAAATGGCTTCATCCATTCAGATCAAAATGGCTTTTTACCTAAAAGACAAATTAAAGACAATATAAGAATGATTTTGAATACCTTGGAATACTATGAGGCCCATCCAGAAAAACAATTGGCACTGATGTTCCTCGATGCGCAGAAGGCCTTTGACAATGTGAATTGGCAATTTATGTTTTTGCAACTGGAGCAGATGAACTTTGGCAAGAAATTCATCCAAACTATACGAATGATATACCAGAAACAAGTAGCAAAGATAATGGTAAATGGAGAACTAACAGATCCTATTGAAATAAAGAGAGGTACAAGACAAGGCTGCCCACTATCACCGCTACTCTTTGTCCTAACACTAGAGGTCTTAAATAGAAAGATCAGAGAAGAAGAAGAAATAAGAGGAATGAAAATTAAGAGAGAAGAGTATAAATTGCAAGATTTCGCAGACGATTTAGTCTTTATTCTTGAAGATCCATTAGAAACCGCACCCAAATTGCTAGAAAGAATAGAGAAATATGGAGAAGTAGCAGGCTTGAAAATAAACAAAGATAAAACAAAGATCATGACAAAGAATATCCCAACAACACAAAAGGAAGAGTTGTCAGAAATGTTGCAGATTCAAAACACAAGTAAGGTCAAATATTTGGGGATATATCTATCACCTAGATGTAGCACTCTTAAAGAGGATAACTATACCAGATTAAAACGACAAATAGCAATCGACTTGGAGAAATGGGAAAACTTACATTTATCAATGATGGGAAGAATCTCTACAATTAAAATGAACATTTTACCTAGAATTCTATATCTGTTTCAGACAATCCCAATCAGATTGGGTAAGGATTTTTTTCAAGATTTAAATAAAATAGTTTTGAAATTTATTTGGCAAGGGAAAAAAAGCTAGAATAAAACTTAAATTACTACAAGATGTTAGATCAAGAGGAGGTTTCGGGTTACCAGATTGGGAGCTATACTATCAGGCAGCAAACTTGATGTGGATTAAGGAGTGGATATCATTAAAAAACTCTAGACTATTGAATGTAGAAGGTCACGATTTGCTGTTGGGATGGCATGCTTTCTTATGGTATAAGGGAACTAAATCACATGGTTATTTTAGAAGACATTACATAAGGGAGGCGTTGTTGTTAAACTGGGAAAAGGTTAAAAGATTACATTATTTAAAAATTCCAGTCTGGATATCAACAATTGAAGCATTTTCGTATCCGATAATATATAAAAAGGAACAAACAGTTAGATATACAGAATTATTGAATATAGAGGGTGAGCTCAAATCTAGTCAAGAGTTGAAGCAAGAAGGGATGGAAATGAACTGGTATTCATATGTACAGATACAATCTAGATATAATGAAGATAGAAAAACTAAAGGTCATTATAACAAAATGACTGAGTTAGACAAAATTCTAACAGGTACTGATGAAAAAGTAATTAAAAAACTATATGGATATTTATTGGAGTTTAAATTGCATGAAGAACAAGTTAAAGAAACCATGATAGCCTGGGGAAAAAACTTTAGGTATGGGATTGACTTAGAGAACTGGCAGAAATTGTGGTCTCAAAATTATAAAATGACAATGTCTACTGCATATAGAGAAAATTTGTATAAGATGTTTTACAGGTGGCACCTACCCCCGACCAGAATCGCAAGAATGTTCAAGAATAAATCAGAAAAGTGTTGGAAATGTCACCAGATACCTGGCTCATACTACCACATGTGGTGGACTTGCACTGAAGCTAAAAGATACTGGACTAAAATCCACATGTGGTTGGAGAAAATGACACACAAACAAATAGACTTTAAACCAGAGATCTTTTTATTGGGAATCATACCAGAAACCTACAACAAAGACTTAAAATATCTGATTGTAAATGTATTAACAGCAGCCAGAATTGTATTTGCAAAAAACTGGAAAAACGAAACAATACCAAAGAGGAAGAAGTTATCCGAAAAATAATGGACTGTGCCGAAATGAGTAAATTGACATTTGAAATTAGAGAACAAGAGGATGAACAATTTTATAAGATATGGGACTTGTTTTATCGGTGGCTAAGGGAAAAAAAACACTTTGGAAATGAAAAATGATATACTTATGCTTTAATTGAAAAAAGTAAATGATGATATAATTATGCTGTGAAATAATCTAACAATGATACAATGAAGAATTAATATAAAGTCTGGTGATATAATGTATAAGGTTAGGAACTTACTATAATGATACTTTGCTGCTGATGAAGCAATTTTAATAGGGGAACAAATGAAAACTGGTATATACAGGCAGCGACGCCTTGTTGAAAAATGAAGGAATAAGATCTTTGTTTGAAGGTATGAAATGCAAGGTTAACAATGAATAGAAGTATACTTTCTGGGGGAAAATAATGCCAATGTTAACTGAATATATATTGTAGAATGAAAATGAGGCCTTTAGTTATATTAGATGGAATATCTGAGACGGTAAATATTATTTGAAGATGCAGATGTTAAAACAACTGTAACCAAATGACATGCTGCATGTGATGATGGTTTTTTTTCTTCCTCCCACTTCTTTTTTGGACCTTTTTGTCTTTTTTGTCTTTTTTGTCCTTTTTGACTTCCCCCTCCTTCCCCCCCCTTTTTTTAAACCCTAGCTTATTGTGGTGTTTATTAAATATACAACAGAGAGATATGGGATGTATAAACTTAGTAGGGATGCACCTCTGATCAAATGACATATTGTATATGATGATGGGGGTTTTTTTCCCCTTTTTTTCTTCTTCTCTTTTTCCCATTGTTGTCTATGTAATAAAAAAATAAAAGAATTGTCAAAAAAAAAAAGAAAAAAAGAAACCAGCATTACTTTAGTTTATATGACTCTCCTGGGTTAGGGAGAGTTCTAGAATCATCGATCCTCCATACAGCAACAGTCAGCAAGTTAGCTTCAGGAGATGAGCTTCAGAACATGGTAAATTAGCAGCTGAAGGGGGAATGCTGAAATCACTTTATTTGAAAAGCAGCAATTTTTGGAATTTATTTTTCAAATAGTTGTGTCTTTGATTTCTTAATCACTTTTAAGGATTATTAATCTTTATTAATCTAGAAAAGATTTTATTTAGCCATAGCCTGTTATTCCTTTGAAGATCTGTGCCATTTTGAGGATTTTTTAAAAATTGTTAAACAAGTAAGAAAGATACTGAGATCGCTACACACTCTGCCAAGGACCATGTCATTGCCCAGGAGCTCAACTGGGTGTGGAGGGAGTGGCCAAAGGGGCCAATTAGCACAAAGTTCCTTCTCTTCCACATCCCAGCAACATGAGCTGTCCACTCAATGGGGCTGCCTACTCTGGAGGAGTTGTGTGCTGGTACCCCAGAGGCAGCAGCCAGTTTTGGAAGCTCTTCATATAGGCCACCTAGGAATGGCGTGGATGAAGGCGCTCACCCGCATTTATGTCTGGTGGCCCAACTGAGACAAGGCCATTTCTGATTGGATTTCATATATTGTCAGCCTTGCCAAGAGTCAAAACCAACCCCCCCCCCATTCACTCCAGCACACGAGTGAGAAGCACCCAAGACATCTTGGGTGAGGATGCATATTAACTTTTCAGGGCCTTTCCATGGACAGACTTTTATCGTGGTGGGGATGCTTATTCAAAATGGCTTGAGGTGGTACTCATGACATCGATCATCTCAAACTCCATGATCAAGACTCTTAAAAGGCTGTTTGTGACCCATGGACTACTAGACGTCCTCGTTTTGGACAACGAACCATAGCTCATATCAAGCAAGTTCAAGCTGTCATGGCATTCATCATGTCCTGATTGCACTAGTGATGGGTTCCAGGAGGTACAGGCCAGTATGGCCGTACCGCTAGTAGCTGGGAGCAGCAGCCACCATACCGGTATGGTGGCTCATTTGACCCACCCTATATATAGTGTTTATAACGTGACCAGGCAAATGAGCACACATGCACATCATGTGGAGCCTGAGCCTCCTCCGCCGAGCAGCTGGGTGTTGCAGGGTGGTGGCTTGCACATGCGTGTGCTACCCATGTGCAGTGTACCTGTTTTGACATGATCCACAACCCACCACTGGATTGCACCATTGCTAGCAATGGGCAAGCTGAGCAGATGGTCTGATCAGCAAAAGAAGCACTGGCAAGGATGGACCCAGGGGACTGGCAAACACTGATAGCTGAGTACCTCTTGGTCCAGCATGTTACACCAAGCTCCACCACCAACAGGAGTCCAGCCAAACTACTAATGGGTCATGGCCCGTGGACCAACTTAAACCGGCTGCACTGAGATTACTCCTCCAAGGTCCCTGCAGACTCGATCAGCCAGGTCTAGTCATTCTCACTGGGTGACCTTGTCTATGCCCACAACCATGCTGGGAGCTCTTGCTGGATTCCTGCCTGGGTAGTGGACGTTACTGGGTTGCATTACTACAATGTGGCACTCAAAGATGGCAGGTTGTGGCGCTGCTACATCAACCATGTGACCATCTCTGTTGTGTATTCTGTTACATGAAAAAGGGCCAGCAACCACTCTGCTGAGCCTGATTGGCCAGGAGGCATTGGAGGCTGTTGCTAGCCTCCAAGAAACATCTAATCTCCTCTGATTGGCCAAGGTACTGCAGCAGCAGTTGCTGTGCAGTACCCGGCCCCTGATTGGTTATTGTGTTGTTACATTTCCTATAAATACTGGGCACGATCTGTTCGAATTGGAATCGCTGTCACCTTACTTATGTTTAATAAAGACCATCTTACTGGCTATCCATGGCTCCTGCGTTCCCTTCAATTCAATACTTAAAACTGGCGACGAGGGTGGGATCCGCGATTCCCGCAGGGCCTGGAACAAGAAAAAATAGCCAGTCGCAGCACAACCCCAGAGGCTACCAGATCCATCTACAGCTTGAAGAGCTCGTGAAGGACCGCCGGAACCCAAGGCCAGCATGCGCCCAGCTGAAGCAGTTGCCAGCAATCGAGGAGCTTCCATCTGCGAAAGCCAACCTCAGCCGGAACTGTCTGGGCCCGAGGTCGTTGGGCTGTCCGCGCCGGAACCCAAGGCCAGCATGCGCCCAGCTGAAGCAGTGTCCAGCCACCGAGAAGCTTCGACCTATGCCAACTCGGAGGACGAGCAACAGACCCCCGGTCTAAGCCTACTCCGAGGACGAGCCGCAGTCCGAGGAAGCCAATCTCGGCTGGAACTGTCTGGGCCCAAGGTCGTTGGGCTGTCCGTGCACCTCACGGAGCCAGCCAGCTGTCCCAATCGCCCAAACTGCGTTGCAATCTGGCCACTTAGCCTGCCTGCGAAGTCGGCCTGCCTCTCTGCTGCGGAGACTGCCTACCAGCCAGCCTCGTTGCCTTCAGAAGAACTGCCTGCCTTCTGCCTCCATTGCTGGCCTCCCTCTACTGCTGGCCTCCCTGCGATGCCTGCTTCCTGCCTCCCTGCGATGTCTGCCAGTCCTCCCAACGATAAACCTTTACAAGCCACAGGACGGCCTTCCATTTGAAGCCTGCGTCCTTGGTCACCGCCTGCCTGCCCCGGAGAGAGAGAGGGGGAAAAGGAGGAGGACAGAAGCGTGTCCCTGCCATCCTCTCCTGCCTGGTCTCCGCTGCCTCCGCGCCCTCATCGCCGGCGTCCCTGCCCGCCTCCCATCGAAAGGATCGAGGAGCCACAGGACGGCCAGAAGCCCCTGTCGCTGCCTCCGTTCTCCGAGCCGTGCCGCCTGCGCCCACTTCGAGCCTTGCCGCCGTGCCTCAACTCCTGCCGAAGCCGCTCGTTTGCATGCCTTCGGCACCTCCAGGCCTCCGCCGTTGCCGCCTGCGAAAGCTGCAAGCCTTCACTTCGCGGCCTCCAGGGCCTGCCCTCCTGTCCTGCCTGCCACCCAGGCACCTAGCTGTTTCCAGCTGCTGCGAAGCCACTCCCTGCCTCCCCCGCGAGCCGGTTTCCCAACGGGAAAGCCGAGGAGCCACTTCCGACGCTCCTCACCGACCTCCGCGCTGCCCTGCCTGTCCACAGACCTCCGCGCTGCCCTGCCAGTCCCCACCTCCGTGCACGCCATCCGCGAGCTGCGAGCCGCCTCCAGGGCCGATCTTCAAGCCAGGACTAAGAGAACTCAATGGGGTTTGTTTGGGGCATGCACAGTACAGGAGGGGGGAAATTAAATAAAATAGCAATGTGAATAAATTAACTGGGGGAAAAGGAGAGGTGAATGTGAAATTGAGAAACTTATAAAAATTGAGCCAATAAAGAAAATGTGTACTTAGTTGGAGGAAGAATAAAATGAGAAGTTACTAAATTAACTGGAGGGAAGGAGAAATGGAATAAATTAACTGGAGGGAAAAGGAGAGGTGAATAAATTAACTGGAGGGAAGGAGAAATGCAATTGCAAATAAATTAACTGGAGGGAAGGAGAAATGTGAATAAATTAACTGGAGGGAAGGAGAAATGTGAATAAATTAATTGGAGGGAAGGAGAAATGGAATAAATTAACTGGAGGGAAAAGGAGAGGTGAATAAAATGAGAAGTGAATAAAATGGAGTCACACATGTCATTGTAACACTCAGGGAACTGCTGTTGAAATGAATTAATAAAAAATGGGGGAACTGCTGTTTGAAATGAATTAATAAAAATGGGGGAACTGCTGTTTGAAATGGATTAATAAAAATGGGGGAACTGCTGTTTGAAATGAATTAATAAAAATGGGGGAACTGCTGTTTGAAATGGATTAATAAAAATGGGGGAACTGCTTGAAATGAATTAATAAAAATGGGCACTTAACCTGGGGAAAATGCAAATGTAAATTTTATATTGTTCTTGAACTTCCAAAGTTGCTAGTTATGATTTTTTGGGTCCACCCCCCCCCCCATCAACAGATCTGGGGGGAAGGGGTGTTGTGTATTCTGTTACATGAAAAAGGGCCAGCAACCACTCTGCTGAGCCTGATTGGCCAGGAGGCATTGGAGGCTGTTGCTAGCCTCCAAGAAACATCTAATCTCCTCTGATTGGCCAAGGTACTGCAGCAGCAGTTGCTGTGCAGTACCCGGCCCCTGATTGGTTATTGTGTTGTTACATTTCCTATAAATACTGGGCGCGATCTGTTCGAATTGGAATCGCTGTCACCTTACTTATGTTTAATAAAGACCATCTTACTGGCTATCCATGGCTCCTGCGTTCCCTTCAATTCAATACTTAAAAATCTCGGAACCTCTGTCTGCAACCAGCCGGAATGGACGCCAACAGAGACAACCCCAGCTAAAGACATTCCAGCTCAGCCAGCACAAAGAACTGTATCAACAAAGGACTGTGGTGAGTCACAGATACGTACATCACCCAGAACTTAGCAGACAGGTTTGGGACATTTTCTTCATTGTTATTAACAAGATTGAAAAATCCTAGATAAAAAGAGTTTATAACTACTTGATTGACATTCTAGAGAAGAAGAAAAGTTATACTATGAAGATAAGCTGGAGGGAGTGATTTAAATTTAATGAGTCTATTGGAATCAGGATGGATATTTATCTGTTTGATATTTGTAACTGAAAGAGAGTGTTAATATAACACTTTGAAAATGTAGTTTTTTTTTTCTTTTTATATAATGCTTAAGTTATTCTTAAGGATGGTAAAATAGTACTGCAAGTGTATGCCACCCGGAGTCCTTTGGGAGTGGGCAGCATACAAAACTAATAAACAACAACAATAACAAGTATTTATGTTAAGGGGCAATTAAATAAAAAGATGTATTATCTTAAAGAAAAGTTTTGAGTCTATAAATGCATGTATACAAAAAGAAAAAAATTATTCTACGAGGATAATTTGGAGGACTGATTTAAATTTAATGAGTTAATTGGAATTAGTTGGATTTTTATTGGTTTGATCTATGTAATTGAAAGAAAGCTCTAATGTAGCTTGTGCTGTGTTTATAAAATGAGTTTGGAAATTGTTTTTTCCTCTATATATAATTTTGAGTAATATTTAAAGCTTGTGAAATATTATTGAAAACAAAATTTAAAGTATGTATGTTAAGAGGAATATTGTAAAAGGATGTATTAGAACTTACTGATTTTAGAAATGTTTTTACAGAAAAGTTTAATTATTTGAAATGGGTGGGGAAAAGTGCTTTTTTCCCTTTAAGATTAAATAATTTGAAAGGATATAATGAATTTTGTTAATATAAATGGTGACAGTTTACAAAGATTATTAAGTGCAAACAGAAATATTACTAAACAGAATATCAGAGTTGGGAGAGATCTTGGAGGTTCTCTAGTCCAACCCCCTGCTCAGGCAGGAAATCGTATACCACGGGGCCTGCGGGTCAGATGTGTCATGCACTGGCAATGCCTACTCCTGGTTTAGCAAAGGGGGAAAAGTTGCAATACCTCACATGATGACAATGTGTTATCACGAGTTTGACACCCTGGTTTCCTCCCTGAACCCTATACTACTATACTAGTAAAATGGGGACCCAAATTATTGGGGGCAACGTGCTGACTGTAAACCACTAGAGAGGGCTGTAAAGCACTGTGAAACAGTATATAATTGTAAGTGCTATTGCTATAAATAAAGAAAGCACAGGCCATGACAAAATGGATTAAGATGAAACGGAAAGAAGTGAAAAATCTCAGCATGAATGTAAAAGTATTGCAAAAAGAAAAATTAACATATTTCATGAAAAATAATAACATATAGTGTACATCAATTTCCCAACAGACTGAATGGAATGTAGATATAAGGAAAGAATATATAGGAGTGCTTCAAACTATGTACAAGGAATCATATTACAGAGGGCCACTGAAGTAGAAGTATACTAACGGACTATTTGATTTGATTTGATTTTTACAAAAAAAGGTTACAGATGGGGAAAAAAACTGTGCATGGAAGAGAATAATTGATCCATTTGAAGGATGGAAGCAGGAATAAAATGCCACCATTCATGAAGACAAACCATCTCTGGTTACCTAAATGGGCTTCAAGGAACTGGATTTCCATAATATTATAGGAAAGACTTTGTGTTTCTGTTATGTCTTTGATGGCATCTAGTTATCATCTGGATTTTTTCAGCCCAGATGAACTTTATTAGGACAGTGGTTGTATCTGCATTTCAACAATCTGGAATCAAACGGAAGCTTCAGTGAATTTGATGCTACCGGTAATTCAAACGATACAATTTTGAGGCTCATAGATTTATTTTTTCTAAAGTTTTTCTTGTTACTATTTATTTTAATGAACTTTGAAACCTCCATTGCTGGTTTATTAGATTGCTACAAGGTGACTTTATATTATAATTCCCTTTTAAGAAATGAGCCACAAATCAAATTGTTCTTTATAAAATAAATCAAACTAATACAATTAAAAAAGCTATAAGTATGTTTCAAATGTCAGAAACTTTGAAGAAGTACAATAGTTAACTAGCCTTACCTTTTGAGAATGTTTATACAAAGGTAGTACATCTCGCTGAAAGAAGTTCCCCAGAATAGGCCATGGAGCAGGTCCAGGGGGCAGCTGCCCTTTTCTCTTGTACATTTGGAAATATGAGAAAAGGGTGAAAAGTATACAGAGAAGAAGCAGAACTCCTGTCCATGTCAGCTCCATCCTCTTCTGAGTTATTTTCCTCTTCAAAACTCCCAGAAACGGTTTCAATCAGACAAGACTGAAATAAGAAGGCAACTGGAACCCCAATCACATTTAAATAACATATTTTCCATGATCCTTTTTTAAATCAATGTGTTCTTTTGCTGTTATCAATGCAGGGTAATTATTTACCAACATCTCTACCTTTGGATTCTAGGTTCAAATGAGTTCTTGTTTTGTACATTGACCAAAAAGAAATTGGATGAAAGTTGTCCTGGCAGTGATGGCTTTTAAGGAGGAGGGAAACCCAGGTCTCCTGAAAAGCCTCCAGAAATACCTCTCCTCTAGTGACATATTAATCATTGCCTGGATCCACCCTCTAGTCACTGTCCTGGAGGCTTTCGCCATCCAGAGGGACAAGGATCTTACTGACAGGTGGTGGGGCTGACAGGGTTGAGGGCCTTGTCTACTTCTTTCCTTAAAAGATGGACTCCCATGACCCCTCTAATGCCTGATCTGATGGACAAGCAGATTTAATCAGGAGGAGGCATCCTTCAAATAATGCAAATAGTTTTTGAACCCTAATAGGACTTAAGGTGTTTCTTTCTTTCTTTTGTCAGCTTGTTAGAGATGATCCTTCAGCCTTGAATTCAGTACTATGAGGGTAATGAAATACAAACTGCTTTAAACTGTGACTTCCAGAAGGGTTACGCAGACTAGATCTCTCGTCCAGAATTACTAAACTCCTGATTCATCATACAATTATAATTTAAATAGTCAATATTTTCATTAAATAAATTACCAGGAAGCCTCTGAATTAATTAATTTTCAATTCCCCCAAAGTTTTATAAACTTTCCAAATCAGTATCAAATTGTTTGTGAGGTTCTCTCTGTTCTTCAGGTAATGGAAAGGAATATTTTTATCAATTCATTTATATCCAAGTCTAGTCATGAAAAACTGACCGGTGGAATTTCGAAACCATCTCAAGGTAGGTTAAATTTTACTGTTTGCAGAATACCAGAACTGAACACAAACAGAGACTACTTTACTTTGAAACAGACACTCTCCTGCTTCACTAATTTCATATTTGCTTAACATTTCCCCCCCCTATGGCAAGCTCATTGTTGAAGCTATTCTCTATTTAATGCTCGGTTGGTTCAGCCAATCCAAATATTCCAATTATCCATCACCTGAGTATCATTTGCATGTTCCCTTAAGAGAAAGAACTGGGCCTTTTCTTACAAGCCAGAGATGATTCTTCAATTTTGTCTATGGAGAGTCTTCTCTCATGGGATATTATGAATCATATGCCAAGAGTTACATTGTTAGATCAGTAAAAGTGTTGGTGAGGAAGAGGTCAAATTGTATCTTCGGTATTCACATTCACTGTTTGGATGTGCCGAAAAAATCCTCTTTTTATTGCTATGTAATTGAGGGGTGTGCCGGAAATGGAGCTCAGGAGGACAAGGGTTTGGCACTCTCCTTGGTCTCCCCTTCCTCCCCTGGAGACACCTGGGCCACCAAAGGCACCCCCGACACGAGTGACGTTGAGCTGGCCATGCCCACCCGGCCACATCCACCCCATCCATGCTTACCCAGGCCCCCCAAGATCAAACACAACTCTGATGTGGCCCTCAATGAAATTGAGTTTGATACCCCTGATGTAACCCCTGAATCCAGGGTTAGAGTTGGGGCAGATGGATGGAGATGCATGTTTACTGACCAGGTGCCCTTCTTGATGGCACATGGAGTTGCAGAAGGTATTTTTACATGCTTTATTTATAGACTTTTAATATAACATATAAGATGTATAATTTTAAAAAAACTGAAATATTTTAGGAAGAAAATGATAATAAAAAGGTAGAATAATGTAGTATACACACAAACGTATGATACACTCCAAACTTGGCTGCAGAAAATACAACTTCGGTAATAGAGTGGTCACCGTTTTTCACAGTTACGACCTTTGCAGCATCCCTTCGATCATGTGATCAAAATGCATTACCTAACACCTAAGATGGTTTCTTCCCCAAACCATCAAAACTTTAACCTTAGACTGTCTATTGTCAACCTCTCCCCATTCCTAAGGGGTTTTTAAGGGGCGTGCATAAGCCCACCAGCTGTGCCGACCATCCCTGTCCTAATATCTCCTTATATTCGTATTCATTTCATGATTCATAATCATATATATCTGTTTTCTAATTAATGCTTGATTAAAATAAAATAAAATGAAATAATGAAATAATAAAATAAAATAAAAAATAAAATAAATAATAAAAAATAAAATAATAAAATAAAATAAAACATTGCCTTATAAGTAAGGATGTGGCTGTATTCAGAATCAACCAATCACATTCAAACTGAAGGTAATCAGGACACATATCGGCCCAAAGTTTAGAAATGCAGGTAGTCCTCAATTACAACCATTCATTTAGTGACCATTCAAAGTTACAATGGGACTAAAAATGTGACTTACGACCGTTTTTCACAGTTACAACCTTTGCAGCATCCCTTTGATCATGTGATCAAAATTCAGGTGCTTGGCAACTGATTGATGTGATCACATTCTGCGACCTTCTGACAAGCAAAGTCAGTGGGGAAGCTTAACAACTAGGTTACTAACTTATCAACTGCAGTGATTTATTTCACAACTGTGGCAAGAAAGGTTGCAAAATTGGGCAAAGGTCACTTAACAAATGTCTCACTTAACAACAGAAATGCTGGCTCAATTGTGGTCGGAGGTTGAGGACTACCTGTATAGGTGTCTTCCAAAATACAACATGCTGTACAATAAAGTATCAACCCCCCCCCCCCCAGGCATTAATATTGTCTGTAAATGAGTATTGGGTTGTTTGTTTAGGGAACAAGGTCCCATCTTTCCTAATGGGCATTGTGAAACAAGACCGCACAGAATAGGGCCTGGGGTCAAGTCTAACATGATTAGATGCCAAGTTTTATTCATTTCTGCAGTTCTCAACTTATGAAATGTGGCCCTCACTTTGCTGTCTCTTATGCAATGGAAGCTTACATTTTCTATGTCATTTCTACTAACACAGCTGACTTGGAATTTATGTTCATTCATTAGCAGTCTGAATCAAACCACACTGCTGGGGTTTTTCACAAGTTGTCACTGATTTATAGTTTTAAGTGCAAAAGATTGAATGGATGGGTAATTATTTAACTTATTTTAAGGCAATTAAATCACACTCAGCTTTACCTACTACCAAGCTGGCTTTTCTAAGGCCTGACAGGATACAAATGTGATCTATGGTGCCTCCTTCAGTGCTGAAAAGGACATTACAAAACAGATCCACGCCACCATTCCTTAAAGAGTGCATTTATCTGTCTATAATGGCCATTACTCATATAGCATTTGTGGCAGAGTTGGGAAACATCAGGTCTTTTGCTTTCTGCTCTTTTAATAGTACAACTTGCTCACTGCCATGGGCATCTCAAGAAAATGGGACACAAGGGCATAACTGAAACCCTGCCTGTTTTGCGTTTGAACTATCCTTGCAAATAAAATACCATTGCAACATACCTTTTCTAATTTAAGAAGGAAGCAATCAATAAAGTCTCTAGGATTGTCTGGATCCAGGGTCTTCTTGTGAGCATCCACTTTATTCCTAATGAAGTCATAGACCTTGTTACAGTCAGAGAAAACTTTCTTATGAGGTCCAGGAAAGAATTTCAATATATTTGGCAAAATGCTGTACACCTGAAACATGGTAATAGTAAAAGTTAACCATTGCCAGTTCATCTCTTATGCTCT
Organism: Thamnophis elegans; assembly: GCF_009769535.1. Lineage (NCBI taxonomy): Eukaryota > Metazoa > Chordata > Lepidosauria > Squamata > Natricidae > Thamnophis > Thamnophis elegans. Next base: position 62,195,086 of record NC_045542.1, read on the forward strand.
GCTTTAAGAACTATACAGAAAAAAACCATTTCTTTATTAAGTGCCCTTTTATTTCTATTTGTTGAAAAATAAACATCATGCAAGATCAGTTATTGATTTTGCCTTCTGACCAAATGAATATAAAATATGTATGCTATGGACACTAAGTTTATGTAGTACTGTTTTTTCCCTCTTTGTTTATATATCCTCAGTTGCTATGACAAATACTAGAATGAAAGTGGGGTACTTTTGGAAGACTTAAAAAGCAATTATTTATGAATGCCACTCTGAAATGGGTAGTAGAATAGTTGGCTCAGAAAAAGCAAGTCTGAAGCATTATTACAATAGTACTTGGACTTATATATTGCTTCACAGTGCTTTACAGTCCTCTCAGCATATTGCCCCCCAAAATCTGGGTCCTTGTTTTACTAACCTTGAAAGGATAGAAGGCTGAGTCAACCTTGAGCTGATGACAATCAAACTCTGACTGCAGAATTAGCCTGCAGTACTGCATTCTAACCACTGTGCCATCATCACTCAATGTATTTAGTAACTGGCAAGAATCACTGATAAGAAAAAACCTCTGCTTGCAGAAGCCCATAAAGTCAGCATACCACTCCTGGAGGAATCCCAAAGAATCCTGTGAATGCCTGCAAGATTTGCAATACTTCAGAGAAAATTTTGCTTTCACAAGACAGTCAATTCCCAAAGACAACAGAGCACATAACATTAGAAACAGCAGATGTGATGGGTGGGACCAGTGGTGGGCTGCAACTGGTTTAACAACCGGTTAACAACAACAGGTAATAAGTGGCCAGTTGCTAAGTGACTTTTCAGTGTTACAACCTATCTGGAAAATGGGAGTTATAACATCATTCTGAAGGTCTGACAATCTCCCACACACTGCCGAATCATATCACAGGGGTTTGGTGGGATGGAATCTAAATGAAGCCTCTGAATTGTTTTTGATTAGAAAATTAGGCCAAAGCCTACCCTGCCTTGCAGCTTTGCTATCCCTCAGCAGTGCAGGCGCCACACAGATCTCCAAATGCGGCAGCAATGTCTTGGCCCATTTTGTCTGATGTCTCCAAACCACACCCACAGAATCGGTAGTAAAAAAATTGAATCCCACCACTGACACATATATACACACAGTGGTGGGCTTCAAGTAATTTAACAACTGGTTCACCTAGTGACTGGTTGAGTGGGCGAGGCTTGGGGGTGTCATGTGACTGAGTGAGCATGGCAGGACTTCCTCCCTTCTCTTTTTGGGGATATTCTGAAACAAAGGGCTGGGACCTTCAAGTAAGGTGCAAGCTGCCACCCCAGCTGGCAATTCTGGGCTGGGCTGGTTCAGCTTTCCCACTGGCTGTGAATGTAACCTTAACTTCCTCCCATAACTGGTGGCAGAGGGGAAGGCAAGGCAAGGGCTGAGCCGTCACTGTTCAGCTCCCCATCCCCAGCCTGCATCTCACTGTCCACCTGAATTTTTCACAGCTGCTGAGTCTCATCTGTCTGTGAGTGGAGCGAAACCACCACACCCATCTACCTGCTACCTTGGCCTCTCACTCATCAACCTGAGCGCTTTGGACGAGCACCAGCCACCGATGTGAGAATGGTGCAAGCCTCATGGACTGGAAAGTAAGGCTGATCGTGGGGAAGAAAGATCCAGTCCAGTGGTGGTGTGGGGACACAATGAGGCTTGGCAGCTATTTGGGCCCAGCTCTGGGCTGCCATCTGCTTGCCGTCCCTTCTACCTCAGATTCTGCATCCAGTGTGCAACAATGGGTCACACATGCCGCTTCCAGGCCAGTCCGGCGTCATAGGCGAGTGGGTGGCCCTCAGGGGGAAATTTTCTAGTAGCCTTCCCACCTGGGCCCTGCAGAAGCCAAAGCTGGGCCTGAAAGGCTGCCAAGCCTCACTGTGTTCCACCACCACCACTGATCTTCTTTCCCTGCCATCAACCTTATCTTCCAGCCCATGGGGCTTACACCATTCTCACAGTGGTGGCCTGTGCTCATCCGAAGTGCACGGCAGGTGAGGGAGGAGCAGAGGCAGCTGGCAAAGGGGCGATACGGGTCACATAGCCTCATGCTCACTGGTCACCCCCCACCTGCAGGCAGGCAAGGTCCAGCAGCTGCAGAGAATCTGGGCAGAGGATGAGATGTGGGCTGCAGGGTAGCCAACCAGTGATGGCTCAGCCCTGACATGCCTTCCCCTCTGCTACTAGCCATGGAGGAAGGTAAGGTCACAGGATAAAGAAAGAGGCAGTCATGGGGGGAAAAGCTGAGAGATCACAGGGTCTCTGTGGGAGGGGAAGCAGCTAGAGTCGATTCGGTGGGGCAGTGGCAGGGGGGCTGTGTCAGGAACTGGCATGTCCCCTGACCTGAGGCGAAGGGCAAGTGGGTGGGAAGCCTCTGCCGATAGGTCCCAGCAGAGGCCAGAGGCGGGAACTGGCACCTTACCTTCGTGGGCAGCCATGGTGAGCAGAGTGGTTGAGGTGTGGGAGGTCAGCTGGGCCACATGGGCAGAGTGATAGGCCATGGTGAATGCAAGCAAGCGGGTGAGGCACGGAGATCTGGGCAAGCAAAAGAATGAAGGAGCCAGAGTGTAGCTGGGTGCAGGCATGACTCTATACAGGCCAAGATGGGCAATAAGGCCTGGGAGGGGGTGGGTGAGCCCTTGGTGGGATTTGCTGGTTCACCAAACTGTAACAACCGATATGCCCACACCAGTCCAAACCAGCTGCAGCCCACTTGTGTGTGTGTGTGTGTGTGTGTGTGTGTGCGTGTGTACGTATGTACATACATACATACCAGGACGTGCAGTCACTAGAGGCAAGGGAGATGGGGCCTTACCAGTCTCCTCAGGGAAAGGAAAGAATTTTAAATATTTTTTAAAAATAATTAAAGCCAGAGTAGTTGCTACCAGATTTCAAGTCACAGTGGCTTGGTGTCTGCTCTCAGTATTAACTAGGAGGAGGCCAGAGAACTCGGGGTCTCCTTTGCATAAGGAATTTTTCCGCCTTTTAAAAGTTTGGGCATTTCTTAAAATATGACTTTTAAAATTCTTATCCAGTTTTTTTTTTTTTGAATAACAGATAAGCATGCCAACCATATACCAGATCGTGTCCCTCGATATTCAGTATTCTATCATTAGTTAAATGAGTCCAATCACTAATTACAGATAGCGCCACTGTGTCATAATATAGTTTTAGGTTAGGTAATTTCAAGCCTCCTCTCTCACGTACATCTTGCATTATTTTCATCTTTACCCTCAGCTTCTTTCTGCCCATACAAATTTGTTGATACCTTTCTGCCATTCTAAAAGATTCGCATCTTTTTTAAGTATAGGTAACATTTGGAAAAGAAATAAAATTTTTGGTAAGATGTTCATTTTCACTGCCGCTATCCTACCCAACAAAGATAAGTGCAATTTCTCCCCATTTTTCCATCTCTATCTGTATACTACGCCAATGTGGTTCATAATTATGCTTATATAATTTCCCGTTTGAGGTTAAAATATTAACCCCAAGATATTTCACTTTTTGACTACCTCATATCCTAGCATCCCTCCTAGTTCTTCCTTTTGTTTAGTATTCATATTTATAGCTAATATTTTTGTTTTTCCTAAATTTATTTAAAACCAGACACTTGACCATTGTTCTGCTCTAGGCAATGAGGGTTCTGCTCGGCAGCCAGTTTTTCAGATCAAGTTTATTGTCAGGAATCCTTAATAACAAAACTTACAGTTCAGTAATGAGGTTCGTCTGACTTTCCCTGATCTTTCCCTTCACGTAGTGTAAAAAGACATTAATTCCTCTAACCCATGCTGCTGGTACAAAGCTGCTTCTGCTAGTGCTGACAGGGATTCAGTGAGTGCACAGTAATAAAACAATTTCCCGAGCAAAATACCCCACAGCCCAATCAGGGAGAACAGATGTGGTCACATGTTATGGACTACATTTCCCACAAGGTAGTTGCATTTCCCTTGAGATAGTTGCTTAAAGGAGACAGCTTCTAATTTTTAAATTGGCTATATACTGTTGGGATAGCACAACCATATTGATTAATCGTATTCATTAAAACCCTACTGGATTCCTGCGGTTGTTCCAATATTATGACCAAATCATCCGCAAAAGCGTGGACTCTGTATTCTTGCTGCCTAATCTTGATCCCTTTTAGACCATCCAAGCCCCGTATTTTATTCAGCAATACTTCCAATGTTATAATAAACAATAGTGGGGGACAAAGGACAGCCCTGTCTTGTACCTTTCCAATTTGAAAAGAGTCTGTTAAACTTCAATTGACTATGATTTGTGCTGTTTGCTGTTGGTATATTGCTTTAATTGACTGTAAAAAGCTATCTCCTATCTGCATTTTTTGCAATATCTTCAACAGAAATTGCCATTAACTCGATCAAAGGCCTTCTCAGCATCCAAAATATGAACGTAGCAGGAATTTGGTTGTTCTTCCCCAAATATTCTAATGCATTAATAATTAATCTAACATTACTTTTCATCTGTCTCCCCTGTATAAAACCTGTTTGGTCAGTGTGTATCAATTGTTGAGTAACCAGCATTAACCTATTTGTTAGTATTTTAGTAAAAATTTTATAATCTACATTAAGTAATGAGATAGGTCTATAATATTTTGGTTGGGTTGTATCTTGATCTTCTTTGCGTATCAAAGATATAAACGCTGTCTTCCAAGATGGAGGCACCTTACCTTCCGTTTGAATCTTATTAAATAATTCTCTAAGAGGTTCTACCATTTCTAACTGTAATTTTTTCTATAATTTTATTTTTTATTACATAGACAACATAATCACATAACAATAGGAAAAAAAGGCAAAGGGAAAAGGAAAAAAGGGGGGGAAACCCATCATCCCATACAATATGTCATTTGATCACAGGTGCATCCCTACTACGTTTCCCCCCATACACACATCCTGTATCTCTCTTTTGTATATTTAATAGACACCACAATAACCTAGGGTTTAAAAAAAGTGGGGGGGAGACAAAAAAAAACCATCATCACATGCAGCATGTTGTTTGGTTACAAGTGTTTTAACATCTGCATCTTCAAATAATATTTACCGTCTCAAATATTTCATCTAATATAACTAAAGGCCTCATCTTCATTCTACAATATATATTCAGTTAACATTAGCATTATTTTCCCCAGAAAGTATACTTATATACTTATACTTTTTATTGTTAACCTTGCATTTCATGCCTTCAAACAGAGATCTTATTCCTTCATTTTCAACAAAGCATCGCTGCCTATATAGTTTTCATTTGTTCCCCTATTAGAATTGCTTATCAGCAGCGAAATATCATTATAATAAGTTCTTAACCTTATACATTATATCCCCAGACCTTATATTAATTCTTCATTGTGTCATTGTTAGATTATTTCACAGCATAATTATATCATCATTTACTTTCTTCAATTAAGGCATAAGTATATCATTTCCAAAGTTTTTTTCCCCCCTAGCCACCGATAAAACAAATCCCATATCTTATAAAATTGTTCGTCCTCTTGCTCTCTAATTCAAATGTCAATTTACTCATTTCAGCACAGTCCATTATTTTCGGATAACTTCTTCCTGTTTTGGTATTGTTTCGTTTTTCCAGTTTTTTGCAAATACAATTCTGGCTGCTGTTAACGACATTTACAATCAGATATTTTAAGTCTTAGTTGTAGGTTTCTGGTATGATCCCCAATAAAAGACCTCTGGTTTAAAGTCTATTTGTTTGTGTGTCATTTTCCTCTAACCACATGTGAAAGAAGGTGGGGCTTAGCAGTGAGAAGACGGACTTTCAGGCAGTTCCTGAGAGACCATCTAAACCGTGTCATTTGGACGATTCGTTTTGGATCTAAGCTGTCCCGAAGAGACAGTGAAAGTGGAGGGAACTCCAGTGGTCCCAGAGATGTTTGCAAAATCTCTGGGAACCTAAGGAAAGCCCTCCTAATCCAGTGATTTCCGGATCAGCTGATGCTGACTATAACTGCAAAAGCCCAGAGAGAGAGTGGATATAAGCATGTCGTTTGAGTTTTAAATCTTTTTTTCTTGTTGGAAAGAGAACACTCTAAATTTGGAAACTTAGTTTAAAATAAGGCTGACTAGTGAGAAAAGCAGTGGGGATAAATGTTGCCGATTGAAAGTTATTTTTCTGTTCCTTTCTTTTATCTTTGGAAGCCGGGCTGGACTTTTTGTAATTTAAATAGGCCTCTTGTGTTCCTTCTTTTGTTGTCCGATATTTTAACTTTGAACCTAATGGGGGCATTGAATTTAAACCTAAAGTGCCTTGAAGATCTGCTTTTGTTTTCTTTAAGCCTTTTGGTTGTATTTTAACAATTAGTAATTAACAAACGCTACGGAACAACAAAGTTAAAGCAAGCTATAAACTACAAATCACAAGCTAACACTGCCATCTAGTGGACTTGAACTTTGTTATCAAATCCCTCCTGTAATGCATTTGATTTACGTATTACGCAGCTGGAATCTTGCTAGACAAAACAGCAGAGCTGAGAGTGACCTTGGAAAGACTTTTATCTTGGGGGGGGGGGGAGAGTCCGAAAAAAACCATCTGTTTTAGCTTGTTGGCATTCTTTCATCTCTCAATACCATTCTCATACCATCTGCTGCAGAGATATTGACATTGATTTTTTCTTTTTGAACATCCTTATTGACTTTTGATCTTTTACACTTTTTTCTGTTTGTTTATTCTTTTTAACCTTTGGATCATTCTTTTTGACCCTTTGACTATTTACACTTTTTTTTTCTTTCTCCCACTTGTAGCTGAAGCACCTCTCCTTTGGAGGGGGAGGGGTTTCATATATAGATTTCAAAATAAAAATGGACATAATTAAACACAAAATGGACCTATTAGAAAAGGAGAACTGGCACAAAATATTAGAGGTGCCAAACAGAATTATTTTGAAAATGTGAATAAGCCAGGCAGGTGGTTGGCATATAAGATCAAAAAAGAGAGAGAAACAAAGAAAATACTTCAACTAAGAGATAAACAAGGAGAAATTCAGTATGGAAATACTGAGAAAAATATATTATACAAGACTATTATGCTAAACTCTATGAACAAGAGAAGGTGGAGGAGGGACGAGTTAAAAAGTACTTACAAGATGCCAATCTTCCCCAGGTACCAGACGAAACTAGAACAATGTTAGAAAGTAAAATAACAATGATGGAGCTAACAGAGGCACTTAAAAAACAAAACAATGGGAAAGCTCCAGGACTAGATGGACTACCTGTGGAATTCTACAGAACATTTGAAAAAACATTGACCCTCCCACTCCTACAAGTCATGAATGAAGTGATGTCTGAGAGCAAAATACCGAAGTCATGGTCAGAAGCGTATATCACACTACTACCCAAGGAGAGACTGATCTAACACAAATCAAGAATTATAGACCAATCTCTTTATTAAATTCAGACTACAAGCTATTTGCATCTATACTAGCTGAGAGACTTAAAAAATATTTAAATGGCTTCATCCACTCAGATCAAAATGGCTTTTTACCTAAAAGACAAATTAAACACAATATGAGAATGATTTGAATACCTTGGAATACTATGAGGCCCATCCTGAAAAACAATAGCACTGATGTTCTTTGATGCGCAGAAGGCCTTTGACAATGTGAATTGGCAATTTATGTGTTTGCAACTGGAGCAGATGATTTTGGCAAGAAATTCACTCAAACTATACGAATGATATACCAGAAACAAGCAGCAAAGATAATGTTAAATGGAGAACTAACAGATCCGATTGAAATAAAGAGAGGTACAAGACAAGGCTGCCCACTATCACCGCTACTCTTTGTCCTAACACTAGAGGTCTTAAACAGAAAGATCAGAGAAGAAGAAATAAGAGGAATGAAAATTAAGAGAGAATAGTATAAATTGCAAGCTTTCGCAGACGATTTAGTCTTTATTCTTGAAGATCCATTAGAAACAGCATCCAAATTGCTGGAAAGAATAGAGGAATATGGAGAAATAGCAGGCTTGAAAATAACAAAGATAAAACAAAGATCATGATGAAGAATATTCCAGCAACACAAAAGGAAGAGCTGTCAGAAACGTTGCAGATTCAAAATACAAGTAAGGTTAATATTTGGGGATATACCTATCACCTAGATGTAGCACTCTTAAAGAGGATAACTATACTAGACTAAAACGACAAATAGCAATTGACTTGGAGAAATGGGAAATTTGCACTTATCAATGATGGGAAGAATCTCTACAATTAAAATGAACATTCTACCTAGAATTCTATACCTGTTTCAGACAATCCCAGTCAGATTGGGTAAGGATTTTTTTCAAGATTTAAATAAAATAGTTTTGAAATTTATTTGGCAAGGGGAAAAAGCTAGAATAAAACTCAATTACTACAAGATGCTAGATCTAGAGGAGGATTTGGGCTACCTGATTGGGAGTTATACTATCAGGCAACAAACTTGATGTGGATTAAAGAATGGATATTATTAAAAAACTCTAGATTATTGAACGTAGAAGGTCACGACTTACTGTTGGGATGGCATGCTTTCCTATGGTATAAGGGTACTAAATCACATGGTTACTTTAGACAACATTATATAAGGGAGGCGTTGTTGTTAAACTGGGAAAAGGTTAAAGGACTACATTATTTAAAAATTCCAGTCTGGGATATCAACAATTGAAGCATTTTCATATCCAATAATATATAAAAAGGAACAAACGTTAGATATACAGAATTATTGAATACAGAGGGTGAGCTCAAATCTATTCAAGAGTTGAAACAAGAAGGGATGGAAATGAACTGGTATTCATATGTACAGATACAATCTAGATATAATGAAAATAGAAAAACTAAAGGTCTTTATAATAAAATGACTGAGTTAGACAAAATTTTAACAGGCACTGAGAAAAAGTAATTAAAACTATATGGATATTATTGGAGTTTAAATTGCATGAAGAACAAGTTAAAGAAACTATGATAGCTTGGGGAAAAAACTTAGGTATGGGATTGATTAGAGAATTGGCAGAATTGTGGTCTCAAAATTACAAAATGACAAGGTCTACTGCATATAGAGAAAACTTGTATAAGATGTTTTACAGGTGGCACCTACCCCCGACCAGAATTGCAAGAATGTTCAAGAATAAATCAGAAAAATGTTGGAAATGTCACCAGATACCTGGCTCATACTACCACATGTGGTGGACTTGCACTGAAGCTAAAAGATACTGGACTAACTGTAAGTTTTTATAGTAAACCGCTGTCAAACCATCTGTACTGGTGCTTTCCCTAACTTTAGTTGCTTAATTACCTGCAAAATTTCCCCCGAGGTTATTGGTTGGTTCAATTTTGCCTGTGCTCTTCTCTGAGGGTATTTTCTCTTTATCTAAGTATTTGTCTATATCTGAACCATTAATTTTATCCCCTTTATACAATTCTGTAAAAAATTCCCAAAATGCCTTTTGAATCTCCTCATGTTGAAACACCTCCTTCCCTCTATAAATCAGTTTAGTTATATTCAGTTTTCCTTTTTTCCTAATCTGATAAGCTAACCAGCTGCCAGGTTTGTTTGCATTACAGAAAGTATTGGGTTTGCATATAAGAAACTAGTGGCTACCTGGTCAGAGATCAACATGTCAAATTGAGATTTTAATATGGTTATTGCTTCCTTAACCTTGTATCGCCTGGATTCATTGTTAACTCCAACTCTTTCCTCTTAATTTCCTCTTCCAATTCTGTTCGTTTTAGCCCTTGTTTATGTCTATGTATTTTATTTATATTCATCAGCCACTCTTCTCATATACGCTTTGCTTGCATCCCATACGAATTCCATAGGTGTGCCCTTATTCATATTCAAAACAAAGTATTCAGATAACAATTTTTACAATCATTAATGTACTTTTCATATCTGAATAAGTTTTCATTCAATCTCCAAGACCTGCTTGCCTGCACTGCCCTTCCCAATTCCATCCAAACTGGGTTATGATCCGAAAGGACCCTAGCTGCAATCTTTGTCCTCTTCACCCTAGAAAGCAATTGTTAGTGATTAGTATAAAATCAATCCTTGAAAGGGATTGATGTCTATCAGAAAAGAAGGTGAAGTCATATTCCTCTGCGTTTCTTTCTCGCCAAATATCTCTCAATTCAAAGTCGTCCATCATGTCAAAAAAAAGGTTTCGGTAGCTTAGCTCGCATTTTAGTATTTGGGCAAGAGGTCTTCTTATCTCTTTTAGTGTCTATCACACCATTCCAATCACCCAGTAGTATACAAGACCTATAGTCCCCTGTACTAATTTAGCATGAAGATTTCTATAGAATCCGTCGTGCTGTTGATTAGGAGCATAAATTCCCAAAATTAATGTCTTTTTCCCTTCTAAGATTAGATCTAGCGCGATATATCTTCCAAAGGGATCTGCTTCAATTAGTTCAGCTTTGATGTCTTTTCTTAAGTATACAACTATACCATTTTCTTTTCCATAGCAGAGGCTACAAAATGGTGACCAGGTTTTGAGTTTATCAAATATTTTTGATCAGTTGATTTGATATGAGTTTCTTGCAAACAAATTATATCATTCTTAAACTGTTTAAGATAGTGAAATATTTTCTTTCTCTTCTGTGGAGAATTCAGTCCATTGATGTTCCATTTAAAATCTTTAGTTGTTATCTTTAGTTACCTGAAGCTTTTTTAGAGCCTCCTGCATGGCCTGTTTAACCTTTGGGCTAGCTCCTCCCATGGCTTCTGAGCTTGTTACTGTAACTCCTTGATCGATGGCTGGTGATTGTTTGAGGTTGTTGCCTTTTAGCTTGTTTTCCATTCGTCTGGTAGTCATACGGCTGGATCTTTGTTCCATAACACCTGCCCTTCTGGGGAGGGGAGATGGTACACCTTGTCTGGTAGTTGTGTGGTTTGCTGTCTTTCTTGTCCTTCTTGTGGTCTTTCTCCAGCTGCAGATGGTGCAGGGTGTCCCGCCTTCAAAATATTGTGATAAAAATCTCGAGCTTTGGAGTTGAAACGGTATCTTTGCCTGTTGAATGTAAGTATAGATACCAAATGGCGCATCCCATCTGTACTGTATCTGAAGATTTCTGAGTTCTTCCACTAAAAAAGCATAGTCTCAGTCCTGGCTCTTAGCATTTGAGGTGGTTGTTATGAGCTTCACTCAGTTCTCTCAGAAAGAGTTCTGTCATTAGTAACTCTCCAGTAGGGGGATAGAGGGCGGTGGCTGTGACTTTGTACCAAGTATTGGCAATGTACTTCTGGGGGCTGAGGAAGAGGGCGGTTTCAGATTAGGATTTGGTTTTGATGCCATTCCAAATTTTATCTTCAGCAATTAGGAAAACTCTACTGGCCCACTATACAGTTGTGAAATGAGGTACTTTTTTTTTCAGTAAACTTCGTAGGACTTTGCAGAAGGTTTCAAAAAATAAGCATTGTAACGAAACAGTTCAGCATATTCACCACTGTTTGAATGTCTCTATATTAGCAAAGAGTCTTTTAAAAACTTTGAAAGTGAAACTAATTAATAAAGATCTGTTGGCCGGCTGTGAGGCAAAATAATTCACTCCCTTTCTTTGAAGTTTTGAAACTCCGTATAACTAGATAAACATTGTTACTCAGCAATTCAACTGGCTCGTCGCCATTTTAGATGCCTCTTTAATAGATAAATAACGGAAGAGGATCTTGTAAAAAAGAAGCTAGGATTTAATTAAGTAATTAATGCTCTCGCATACGAATTCTGCTCATTTTGAAATCAAGTAATTCAATCTTTGAACTGAGTGGGAGGGAAGCTTACTTTGAGCTGCAAGGCAGCCGGTGAATTCCAGCACGGAGCAGTTCTGCCTTCACCTGGCCCCCCACTTCTCTTCACAGACACCGAAAGCTGCAAAGATCAAAAAGGCAATTGCTTGACAAAACTTCTCTCCTTTCCCTTCTTTTCCCAAAGAGCAAGGTGTCTGTCAAATGTCTGATAGGATGGTCATCTTAACAGATAACGTGACTGGTAAGACAGGAGCAGCTATGTTTAGCTGCTTCCATCAGTAAGTCCCGCCCAGGAAGCCTGTGTGTGTTTCTTTCTTCACAGCGGGTCCGGTGGGTCGGAGGAGGCGGGGGGCGAGGCGGCGGAGTGCGGAGGTGGCAGGATGTTCTCGCTGCTGTGTCCCAACAGGCCAGTGTCTCGTGTTTATGTATGGATACAGTGGGGGGGGGATGAATGGGCTGGGGTGGGCTGGCTGGCTGGGGAGGGGGGATCCCTTTAAAGCCCTGCTGCCGCGTCTTCCCAGAAAGACTTCCTTTTGGTTCGCGGTTACCCTTGCCTGCTGAATGGCGGTCAAGCCCATGCCTTTAAGTGTCGACTTGCCTTCCGGGTGTCCCGGCTCCATCTGAGATGCTTCTCGCCACCGGTCACACTCCCACCGCCTTGCCCCCACTGCCTCCTCCAACAAACATCCTTGCTGCCCCAGCCTGCAACCTGCCCAGTACCAAGCAGGGAGGAGGAGTAGGAGGAGGAGGAGGAGGAGGAGTAGGAGGAGGAGGAGGAAAGAGAGTACTTGTGCAGGCCGGCCGGCCAGGCAGGGAGAAGGTCGGGCGGGGTGGGTGGGCTGGCTGCAGGCCGGGGCAGCAGGATTGTTCGTCGGAGGAGGTGGGGAGGCAAGGCGGTGGAAGCGTGATGACGGCGAGAAGCATCTCAGATGGAGCCGGGACACCCAGAAGGCAAGCCGTCACTTAAAGTCATGCCGGCCGGCTCCATCTGAGATACTTCTCGCCACCGTCGCACTCCACCGCCTTGCCCCCCCCACCTCCTCTGACGAACAATCCTGCTGCCCCGCCTGCAGCCAGCCCACCCATCCCACACCCGACTTGCTCCCTGCCTGGCTGGCTGGCCAGCACAAAGACTCTTCTTCCTCCTCCTCCCATTCCTCGTCCTCCCCGCTCGGTGCTGGGCTGGCTGCATGCCGGGGCATCAGGATTGTTCATCGGAGGAGGCAGGGGGGGGCAAGGCGGTAGAGCAGCGATGGCAGTGAGAAGAAACACCCCCGCTGCTGTGTCCGACAGGTGTCTCATGTTTATGTCCGCCATAAACGCAAGACACCTGTCGACACAGCGGCAGGGATGTTGCTTCTCCGCCACTGCTGCAGTCTTGCCTTACCACCGGTAACTCTCACCACATGTCACCATCTTTACCAATCTGAAAATCTGGTCACCTTACTCAAAGACCGTGTCAGTGCTGGTGAGTTGAGCTGTTTTTTAGCTCAGCTGAGGCATGGCAATCTGCTCTGTCGTGCAAATCAGCTAAGCTAAAAAACAATGGAATATAGGACAGGGAATGGCGTGGGAGGAAGGGTGGGGCCAGGCAGAGATGTTATTTGCCGGTTCTGTGAACTACTCAAAATTTCTGCTATTAGTATGTCACAACCGGTCTGAACTGGCTGAAAACCATCTCTGGTTAAAATCCTCTCATACCACTGAAAGGTCAAGAGCAAACTTTAGCCATGAAAACCTTCTGCATTCCAGATTCAGACTCTCTGGATGAAATCAAAATTCAAACATCAGTAGTAGCAGTAGTAATGGTAGTGGTGTTGATAGTCATAGTAGAACAGACATTTATCATATATATATTTCCGTTTTTTACTTTACATCACTCACGGAATTCTGAGTTCAAAATGTGGACATTCTCTTTTATATAACTCTTCAGAAGAAAATTGGTGGCCATCAGTAGCAAAGAAACTTTCTGGAAGATTGTTATACCCCTGAGTTCAATACTAAATGAGAAGTATTAAAAACCACAACTTCTAGAAGGATTGCAGAACAGATACATAATTACAAAATTGGAAGGGACTTTGGAGATCTTAGTATAACTAAGGTGACCAGATTTTCAGATTGGTAAAGAGGGACACCTTTGACCGGGGGGGGGGGGGAGGTTGATTAAAAATTTATACGGAGCAACAAAAATTTTCATACAACACAAAATAGTATTGTAATGTTTTTTTAAATTTCAACATAACTACAATTTACAAATATAAATTGTAACTGTTGCCAAACATCCGAATTTTGATCACATGACCATGAGGATGCTGCAACGTCGCTAAGTGTGAAAATGGTCGCTAAGTGTGAAAAAATGGTCATCAGTCACTTTTTTCAATGCCAATGTAACTTTGGTCACTATACCACCTTTCTTGCCACAGTTCTTAAGTGATCTGAAGTGAAGATGTTATATCTTAAGTGAATCTTAAGTCTTAAGTGAAGATGTTATACAGTAGAACCTCTGGTCACGAACGCTTCTGACCAAAAATATTCATATTCTCCCCCCTCCCCCCCAGCTGCTGATTTCCCCTTCTGCACCATTTTTTTTTGTAAGCACCAAATTTCCAAAATTAGGTTTGATTCCTGACCAAATCAGTTTGCGACCAATGTTATGGAACGAATTATGGTTGTGACCAGAGGTTCTACTGTATTCATGCCTTTACATACTCTATATCACCTCAAAATGTTGCACAGCCTTCATAAGTTTCTAATACAGATAAATTAAATACAACATCAGAACCATAAAAAAGTAAAATTAACCTGGCTGGAAAATCCTATGCCTGTCTTGCTATTATTACTGACACACTTGCTGCAGTATTGATGGCTAAAAGAAAAAATATATATTGTTAAAGTGTGTATTATGTTCACTCCCATGTCTTGTCTGCTGCGTTGATTTTGAATTCATTAAAAGAGCTTATTTACATCAAATCCCTCTCATATTATTCTCCTATGTTCAATAAACCCTAAGAGACAGCATACAATACATGAATTCCTGTAACTGTATATTTAGTAAATTGTGGAGCTGAGTTTATCCATTAACTCAGTTTTTGGACTTGAGTAATCACATACAATAAAGGAATAAAACTATTTAGAATGAAGTGTAGTTGGCTATTAAGGGTGATTAAGGGTGTCATGCAGAAACAATTATAGTTTGGTCAGGAAAATACCCTAAAAAAAACCTTTTGTTCTTTCAGGGTTTTTTTAATGATTTTTCCATGGCACATCACATATTGTTTTGAATAAAAAAACAGTAGCTGCACATTTTTAAAAAACCTACATTATTTAAAATGCATTAAAAAATAAAAGAAAAAAAAAACCAGCACACTTACCAGAAAGTTTCTTTTCCCACCATTTTGAGCAGTCCTCCAACCTCCGTGCCCCTCCCCTCTGGAAAATCCAGGAAGTAACACTGGCGACCCCTCTAGCCATTTCCTGCAGCTCTATGGTACTAGGATCATTTTTTTTTCTTATAAAATGAGGTAAACGCAATCGGCGTGGGGGGAGGGGAGAGGTCCGTTTTGGTTGCTTTAACGTTTTAAATATCTTCAGTGAAAGTACTGAGACAGAGAGAGAGGTTAGACAGGGTGTCTTTTGTCTTGCCCCGGTTAGGATTTCTTAAGCAAATCCATTGGGCTTTCAACATGAAGCCAGAAAAAAAAAATCGGGACTTTTTTAAAAGGCGGAGGGACGTGGGAAAAATTGTTAAAAATTGGGACCTGTCCCCGCTGAAATCGGGTCATCTGGTCACCCTAATCATGGGAAAAGATCTCCAACTTGTTCATATATTTTATGCAACAACTACAGCCAACCAATAGATGGCAGTGTTTATGCATTTGCACCTAATACTCCAAGTCATTTTGTTCTGAGTAGAATTTCCAGTTTCCTGCCACAGTTAAGCAGAAAAGCCATGTGCGCTGTAACACTTTGTTTGTTCTGTAGGGCTACGTAAACAGAATTTCTAACAGGTTAAATGACAATATTTATATCTATTTATCTATGGTTATACTCTGTCCTTTGTTTCTGAGTAGAGTGTCCCTGCTTCCTGCCAGAGCTAAGCAGAAAGGCCATGTGAACTGTACACTTTGTTCTATAGGGCTATATAAACACAATTTCCACAATTGGGAATAAAAGTTGAACAAAATGCTAATTTTCTTACTAAGCATCTTCAGTCAGTAATGCAAATGAAAAAGAATTAACTTAGCTAAGAACCGTAATAGATATCAACAGGATGGGAGATATGTGAGATCATTGGTGATATTTGTAAACAAATAAAGCACTCTATGAAATCCAATAGCCTAAAATTCAAACAATGTTCACAAAATATAAGCAACAATTATTGGAAAAGGTTATCATACTGCAATTATAGATAAATATCTACATGCAAGGTTAGGTGACCAGATTTTCAGATTGGAAAAGAGGGACGCCCTTGCCCGGGGGGGGGGGGGGGGGGGGGGGGGGGGGGGGGGGGGCTTGATTAAAAACATTTTTTTTGTCAAAAGGTCACCCCAGGACACTGAAACCAGCATAAATACGAATCTGTTGCCAACAAAATTTTGATCACGTGACCATGAGGATGCTGCAATGGTCGCTAAGTGTGAAAAATGGTCGCAATGGTCCGCTAAGTGTGAAAAATGGTCATCAGTCACTTTTTTCAATGCCATTGTAACTTTGGTCACTAATGTTTTCCCCCCTCCTCGAGACTCCTCACTTAGCGACCATCAGAAATACGAATCTGTTGCCAAACATCAACATTTTGATCGCGTACCATGAGGATGCCACAACAGTCGCTAAGTGTGAAAATGGTCGCTAAGTGTGAAAAATGGTAATCAGTCACTTTTTTCAATGCCATTGTATCTTCCTGATTATTAAAAGTGCAAATTCACTCAGTGTCAATCATGACTTCTGAGTCCATTTCAAAGTATTGTGCATAGAAATTTTAAAAATTGCTTGTTTCAATTTATTTTGGATAGAATCTTTTTTAAATAGTCAAAGACAATTTAAAAAAAGAATCAACACAGAATACCACTATTTAAAAAATCATATGCACAATAAATAAAATAGTATTTTAAAATACATTGAGCCTATACTCCTTACAGTAAATGACTCATCTGGAAACAAGCCAATAGCATTTTTTGTGCTTTCAAATTTACAGATTTTCCAAAATCAGCTTAAAGTCCAAATATTTAAAGACCACCCCCCTCAAAGCTATCTTACCAGAGCTTTAAAATTATCTTCTGGGGAGGCCCTGCTAGTAATCCCATTCATGACAAAGGTAGGGCTTTCTAGTTGGTACATCTTAATTTGAGGCTTGATTGGAACATTATACAGAAGTTATTGAAAGACAGTAAAATGGACATCAACAATCTCACAACCCTGCTCAAAGTTGTGAAAGCAAGTTTAAATTTTTGACCTTAACTATCAAGAAAAAAAAAACAATTTTAAAACTGGCATGTCAGTGACTTCTTAAAAGTCAGGATGCCTGGTCAAGATTAAATTGCAGGTAGATTTCTTATCACTTTCTAAAAGAGAAAAATTCAGAACATAACAAATAAAAGGTTGTGAATTTCACAGATGAGACAGAAAACCACAAATTGGGCAAATATGACTAGAAAGGCATGACTCTCCCATATTATGGGAATCCCATAAGCCTGCAGATGTTCATAATGAAATTATATTTAACTATTTGGACAGAAAGACAACACAGACTATTTTTTTAAAAAAATTCACCAATATCACACCATAAGATTCTTTATCTTTTCTTTGCAACAATTCCTAATGGCACAAGAAATCTCCATCAATATCTATCCCCAAGAAGAAACTCTTCTTTCACAGCAAAATAATGTAGAAAAATTACAAACAATACTCTTTCAGCTTTATGCACCACCCCAGTAACACAAATGTTTGATCAGAAAAATATGTCCAAGATAGGAGCAATAAGCTATACACCATGATTTAGGAGTTTGATTTTTTTCAAAAATAAATGCTAAAATACTAAACTGTATATATGCACATTAGGTAAATAGTGTTCTGTATACCCTCTCGGAGGGCGGCGATCGATTCCAATCACGAACGGACGCCGCCCGCAGATAAACCTCCACGCGCTTCAGGGGCTTCTGCCGGGCGGCGGGACCCCCGGAAGCGAGAGGCTGTGATCCTGCCGCCCGGCAGAAGCCCCGGCGATCGATTCCAATCACGAACGGACGCCGCCCGCAGATAACCTCCACGCGCTTCAGGGGCTTCTGCCGGGCGGCGGGACCCCCGGAGCGAGAGGCTGTGATCCTGCCACCCCGGCAGAAGCCCCGGCGATCGATTCCAATCACGAACGGATGCCGCCCGCAGATAACTTCCACGCAGTTCAGGGCTTCTGCCGTGCGGCGGGACCCCAGAAGCGAGAGGCTGCGATCCTGCCGCCCGGCAGAAGCCCCGGCGATCGATTCCAATCACGAACGGACGCCGCCCGCAGATAACCTCCACGCGGTTTCAGGGGCTTCTGCCGGGCGCGGGACCCCCGGAAGCGAGAGGCTGCGATCCTGCCGCCCCGGCAGAAGCCCCGGCGATCGATTCCAATCACGAACGGACGCCGCCCGCAGATAAACTCCACGCGGTTCAGGGGCTTCTGCCGGGCGGGCGGGACCCCCGGAAGCGAGAGGCTGCGATCCCGCCGCCCGTCAGAAGCCCCGGTGATCGATCCCAATCACGAACGGACGCCGCCCGCAGATAACTCCACGCGGTTCAGGGGCTTCTGCCGGGTGGCGGGACCCCCGGAAGCGAGAGGAAGCCCCGGAAGCGAGAGGCTGCGATCCCGGCCGCCCGGCAGAAGCCCGGCGATCGATCCCAATCACGAACGGACGCCACCCGCAGATAACTTCCACGCGGTTCAGGGTCTTCTGCCGGGCAGCGGGAGCCCCGGAAAACCGCTTGGAAGTTGTCTGCGGGCGCTGGCAGCACCCCAACCTCTCCTCCTGCCGCGGCGATCCATTTTGATTCACGAACGGACTCCGCGTTCCCCACCTCTCCTCCTGCCTCTTCGTGAATGGGATCGCCGCCTCCGAGAGCGTGGGGGCAGCTGCAGGGCCGCCCGCAGAGAACTTCCACGTGCTTCAGGTGCTTCTGCCGGGCGGCGGGAGCCCGGGAAGTGAGAGGAACTTCTCTGCGGGCGGCTGCAGCTGCCCAACCCTCTCCTCCTGCCGCGGCGAGCGGAAAATTCGATTAGAATTAGATTACTCACCAGTCAGCGCAGCTGCAACCTCTTTCGTCTTTTGGCGAAAGGAAATGGAGACTCGCGCAGATGCGTGCTGAAAATTTCCCATCCCAGCCAGCTCACTGATTGGCTGGAGTCCAGGCCAATCCAATCAGTGAGCGGCAGGCTGGGCTGGCTTAAATTTGTAGGAGGTAAAAGGCTAAAAGCAGGCTTTTTTTGGCGCTCAGCCGCTCCCGCCCATCAGCTGCTAGCTTGCTGGGCTGGCTCATCTGGTAGGATAGAGAACAGAACGATGAGCCAGCCCAGCAAGCTAGCAGCTAATGGGCGGGAGCTGCGAGCGCCAAAAAAAGCGTGCCTTTTAAAAAGGCGGGCGGGACGCGGGAAAAATGCATTGGAAAGCGGGTGTGTCCCGCCAAAAGCGGGACGTCTGGTCACCTTATGCAAGGTGGATCATAATTGAAACTTTTTTCCTTTTCTACTTGTGTGCAACATATCCTTGTAATCAGAGGTGGTATTCATAAGGTGACCAGATTTTCAGATTGGTAAAGAGGGACCCTTTGACCGGGGGGGGGGGGGGGTTGATTAAAAATTTTATACGGAGCAACAAAATTTTCATACAACACAAAAATCGTATTGTAATGTTTTTTTTAATTTCAACATAACTACAATTTACAAATATAAATTGTAACTGTTGCCAAACATCCGAATTTTGATCACATGACCATGAGGATGCTGCAACGGTCGCTAAGTGGTGAAAATGGTCGCTAAGTGTGAAAAATGTAATCAGTCACTTTTTTCAATGCCATTGTAACTTTGGTCACTATACCACCTTTCTTGCCACAGTTCTTAAGTGAATCTTAAGTGAAGATGTTATATCTTAAGTGAATCTTAAGTCTAATTGAAGATGTTATACAGTAGAACCTCTGGTCACGAACGCTTCTGACCAAAATATTCACATTCTCCCCGCTGCTGATTTCCCCTTCTGCACCATTTTTTTTTGTAAGCACCAAATTTCCAAAATTAGGTTTGATTCATGACCAAATCAATTTGCGACCAAAGTTATGGAACGAATTATGGTTGTGACCAGAGGTTCTACTGTATTCATGCCTTTACATACTCTATATCACCTCAAAATGTTGCACAGCCTTCATAAGTTTCTAATACAGATAAATTAAATACAACATCAAAACCATAATAAAGTAAAATTAACCTGGCTGGAAAAATCTATGCCTGTCTTGCTATTATTACTGACACACTTGCTGCAATATTTGATGACTAAAAGAAAAGAAAATATTGTTAAAGTGTGTATTATGTTCACTCCCATGTCTTGTCTGCTGCGTTGATTTTGAATTCATTAAAAGAGCTTATTTTACATCAAATCCCTCTCATATTATTCTCCTATGTTCAATAACCCTAAGAGACAGCATACTATACATGAAATTCCTGTAACTGTATATTTAGTAAATTGTGGAGCTGAGTTTATCCAATTAACTCAGTTTTTGGACTTGAGTAATCACATACAATAAAGGAAATAAAACTATTTAGAATGAAGTGTAGTTGGCTATTAAGGGTGATTAAGGGTGTCATGCAGAAACAATTATAGTTTTGGTCAGGAAAATACCCTAAAAAAAACCCTTTTGTTCTTTCAGGGTTTTTTTTAATGATTTTTCCATGGCACATCACATATTGTTTGAATAAAAAAACAGTAGCTGCACATTTTTAAAACCTACATTATTTTAAAATGCATTAAAAATAAAAGAAAAAAACCCAGCACACTTACCAGAAAGTTCTTTTCCCACCATTTTGAGCAGTCCTCCAACCTCCGTGCCCCTCCCCTCTGGAAAATCCAGGAAGTAACACTGGCGACCCCTCTAGCCATTTCTTGCAGCTCTATGTTACTAGGATCATTTTTTTTCTTATAAAATGAGGTAAATGCGATCGCGTGGGGGGAGGGGAGAGGGTCCGTTTGGTTGCTTTAAACGTTTTAATATCTTCAGTGAAAGTACTGAGACAGAGAGAGAGGTTAGACAGGGTGTCTTTTGTCTTGCCCCGGTTAGGATTTCTTAGCAAATCCATTGGGCTTTCACATGAGCCAGAAAAAAAAATCGGGACTTTTTAAAAGGCGGAGGGGACGTGGAAAAATGTTAAAAATCGGGACTGTCCCACTGAAATCGGGTCATCTGGTCACCCTAATCATGGGAAAAGATCTCCAACTGTTCATATATTTTATGCAACACTACAGCCAACCAATAGATGGCGTGTTTATGGCATGTGCACCTATACTCCAAGTCATTTTGTTCTGAGTAGAATTTCCAGTTTCCTGCCACAGTTAAGCAGAAAAGCCCATGTGCGCTGTACACTTTGTTTGTTCTGTAGGGCTACGTAAACAGAATTTCTAACAGGTTAAATGACAATATTATATCTATTTATCTATGTTATACTCTGTCCTTTGTTCTGAGTAGAGTGTCCTGTTTCCTGCCAGAGCTAAGCAGAAAGCCCATGTGAACTGTACACTTTGTTCTATAGGGCTATATAAACACAATTTCCATCAATTGGGAATAAAAGTTGAACAAAATGCTAATTTTCTTACTAGCATCTTCAGTCAGTAATGCAAATGAAAAAGAATTAACTTAGCTAAGAACCGTAATAGATATCAACAGGATGGGAGATATGTGAGATCATTGGTGATATTTGTAAACAAATAAAGCATTCTATGAATCCAATAGCCTAAAATTCAAACAATGTTCCAAAATATAAGCAACAATTATTGGAAAAGGTTATCATACTGCAATTATAGATAAATATCTACATGCAAGGTGGATCATAATTGAAACTTTTTTCCTTTCTACTTGGTGCAACATATCCTTGTAATCAGAGGTGGTATTCAGCAGGTTCTGACCGGTAGTGGAAACTTTGAGTAGTTGAGAATGGGTAAATACCACCTATGACTAGTCCTGCCCCCATTTCTATTCACTGCCTTTTGAGTCCCAGCTGATCTGGAGGAAATGGGGATTTGTAGTAACCTTCCCGTAGAGTGGGGAGGGAATGGAGATTTACAGTATCCTTCCTTGCCACACCCACCAAGCCACGCCCACAGAACCAGCAGTAAACTCTTAAATCCCACCACTGCTTGTAATGTACCTTTTTAATTTAATAAGGAAGCAATCAATAAAGCTCTAGGATTGCCTGAATCCAGGAGTCTTCTTGTGAGTGTCCACTTCATTTCTAATGAAGTCACAAACCTTGTTACAGTCAGAGAAGACTTCTTATGAGGGCCAGGAAGGAAATTCATGATATTTGGCAAAGAGCTGTACACCTGAAACATGTTGAAAGTAAAAGTTAGGCCACTGCAAGTTCAATTTCTTGGGCTCTGTCTCAGGAACTGCACAGAAAAAAATGATTTCCTTATAAAGGCACACTTTATTTTATCCTTAAAGAATGCCATGCAAGACCAAATACAGTATATTCACTTATTCTGCACCTGCCTCCTTACCAAAGAAATATAAAATACACTACTAAAACAGGTTCCCTCAATCTGTAACGTTGTAAAAGGGTTGATCTATAAGGTATATGTTTTGAACTAAGATACCTCAGGTGGATTAATTTGCAGAATGCATCCAAACTCTGGTCCATGACATAAATAAACACTGTCAGAGTATAGGACATAACACAAAATGGTCATAAAATATTCTCTATGCATATATTTGACTGTGCTTTCAGTTCAGTGTGGGCAGTATTTAAGGCAGATACATCTGTGGATATCTCCCCTGAATTTTTTAATAATTTTTCAAGTGAAGTCAGTACATTAGAAACTCTTGAAGACATTGAGGAATCTGGTTAGGAATTATTGTTCTTCTAGCAAATTTCCATAGGTTAGCTGAGGAGGAGGAGTTTTAAACCAGGTTCTCTTTAAAAGCATGGGGGGGGGGGAAGCACTATATTATATGTGGTCAAGGATTGCATAGTATAAAATATAATTCATGGACCCCAAGATGATTTAGTTATGATTCTTTGGTTAGCAGTTCTCCAGTTGCACCTATGAGAAATTCTTTATACATGGCTCTGTGAAATGGGCAGTAGAATAGTTTATAATAAAGCTTAGAACAGTTAGCTGAAAAGTAGGGCTGAAGCTATATGCATCTTCACAACTCTGGAAATAATCACTGCTAAGTAGCAACATGTGAAATATCAGGAGCATGAGGAACAATCACATGAACAAGAGATGAAGTTTGATACTCACAAGCACACCTTTTATAAGGCCACTTTAAAAATCCTCCCATTTTGTAGGTTGAAGGGAACTAATTGAAGGCCCCTTGCTCTTAAACAAAGTGAAAACTCTCCTTGTAAAATCAACATACCACTCCAGGAATGCTCAGGAAAAAACCATTAAATGTCTTAAAGATTTCCAATAGTTGAATGAAGTTTTTGTTTTCATAAGAGAATCGATTCCCAAAGACAACAGAACACATCACATTAGAAATAGAAGCTGTGATGGCTGGGACTATATCAAAGGGCTGGCCTGAAACAGCAAACAGAAAGGAGAAAAAGGGATTGTTGACCACATTTGCATCCCCAAATCCTTTGCCCTGAGTCATTTGTTTCTTTGTTTTACATTCTATTTGGGAGAATGTCTGTCTGGAAAGTTGGGATTCAACACACAGCCTGCACCATTCAGTAATGCTTCTTACTTACTTTTAATTGTTGATGAGCTGCCGAGTGGACTAGAATAGAATAGAATAGAATAGAATAGAATAGAATAGAATAGAATATCTCCCTATCCCAGGTCTTTGAAGGACTCAAAGGTAGACATGCTTTACTCAGAACAGCTTACATCCTGCAGCACTACCTTTAACACCATAATAGCAATAGCAATAGCAGTAGACTTATATACCGCTTCATAGGCCTTTCAGGCCTCTCTAAGCGGTTTACAGAGAGTCAGCATATTGCCCCCAACATCCGCTTAAAGTCAAGCCTTGTGAAAGATTGATAGAGAAAAATGTCAATTCAAGTCCTGAATATCTGACTGAGTGTGCAATGAAAACATAATAATATTCAAAGTGTAGAATCAGTAGAAGGGGGAAATAAGAGATAATAAAAGGATAAATAATACTACAGCCACATTTTATGGGTTATTATATGTTACTATAACCATAAGGCCAGAGTACTGATTCAACAAAGTCCAAATATTTGTTTCTGAACTGATAAATAAACAAACTACTGCCTTACAGTATTGTTGTTGAGAAGTAAATAAAGGCAGGAACATTATGGAGACTGCCTTGTGTTCCAGGTGTAAAGGCAGGATATCAATAAATAAATCTCCTACAATGGGAGATCACCTTCAAAGGTTGATATCTTCTCCACTAAAAAGTGAACCTCTTCCAATATCCGCTCAGCCATTGACCTCTTTCCCATTCCAAAGTTACGTATGTGGTGAGAGCAAAACGATGCAGAACCTTCCATCTTTTGTGTTCACTAATAAGCCGTATAAGGAAGAGGTTGCAGTAACCGACAACAGACAGTGCAACATTTTTTTAAAGAATAAAAAAGCAAATTGACCAGTAGTCTCCCTCATTCTCAAACATCTAGAGAAGGGGATGTTTTCCTTATCCAGTTGTATCCACCTCTAGGAGATGGGGTTCATCTCTGCTTCTTAGCCAAGAGAGCCACATTGTTTGAAGACATTTCTGCAGTGGTTGGATTCAGCCGTTTCTCATCGATTTGCCAGAACCATTAGTTAATTGATTAGTTGTGCAGTTTGGAGAACCAGCTGAAAATAAAGTGCAAGCAAGAGTTTTCTTCCCTTCTCTCTCCCTTCAGTTATAGCTCCCGGGCAGACAGCCAAGAACCACTCAACAGTTGCATCTGGAATGCAGCCAACATAAGCTTTGAATAAAGTTAATAAACAACAGAAACTGACAGGATTAGGGGAGGTAAATCCATCAATCACCCATCTAGAGATGGAGGTGCAACTAGAACTGGAAACTACATCTCAAATCAAAGTAAAAATAATCTGTGCACTCACCATAGTCCTTGGTTATTTGAGCAAAGAGAGCTATAGGTGCCGTCCACTAAATTCTTCATTATGAGTTACCAAGGCATCTCTACTCCTTCATATCCACAAATCACAACCATCGGCTTGCTCCTAACCAGACAGTAAAAACTGGACCATACTTCTTAGTGAACTGAGGACAAAATCCATTAAAGTCATGAGTCATACGATTTGATATCTCATTCTTGGATTCAATATTCCACAAATCTCTTAATAACTTTAAAAAGTAGGAATGCAGGAATTACGCAGACTTCTTTCCAATCTAACATAAATGATTTTATAATACTATGTTAATTTTATGGCTACAAGTGCCAGAACTGGGTTGATGATCTTTACTATGGGGAAATGGTCCCATAAACTTCCGCCCCAGTTTCTTGCTAGGCAGCTTAATCTCAGATATTTGTGGAGAAGTAAACATTCCTCTCCCACAGAAGGCCATTGTAGAGCCTGGTTTTTATCTGCCTGTTTCTTATAGGTTTGTGCCACTTTAGCCAGTGCCCTTTTGACATTTTCCCAGGTTGCCTTTCAGCATCGACATCCAATCAGTCAAGCTGATTGAGGAGGGGGATCCCTTGGATACTCAGGCACTGGGACGAGTCATACCACTCACTATTTTGAGCATGGGGAGTCCCGTGCTACTGTGGAACAGCATTATTGTATGCGACTCAGCAAAAGAGAAAAGGTCTGCCCAATTGGACTGCTGATAGTTCACGTAGCACCTCAGGTACTGCTCTATCATGGCGTTCAGTCTCTCTGCTGCCCCATTAGTGCTCGGATGAAAAGCTGAACTAAGACCCTGAGATGACCCAATGGACTACAGGAACTGCCTCCAGAACTTAGCCGTGAACTGAAACCTCTGTCTGAGATAATTCTTCGAGGTACTCCATGCGGTCGGTAGATATGCTTCACGAACTGTTTAGCCAGCCTGTGAGCCGAGAGTAGTCCACTACATGGTATGAAGTGTGCCTGTTTAGAGAACAGATATATTACAGTCCAAATCACCATGTTTCCCCCACTTTTTGGTGATTCTACTATAAAGTCCATTGTGATCTCCTCCATGGCCTTGTTGGCTCTGCTACTGTTTGCAGCAGTCTGGGGGGTTTCCCCGGTTGTCTCTTCATTGTGGCGCAGATAGTGCAACTTTTCATGTAACTATCCACATCTTTCATTATTGCCAGGCCACCAGAGCTGCCTCAAGGCTAAGTGCAAAGTCTTTAGGAATCCAAAGTGGCCTGCCGGTTTGGCTTCGTGACTCCTCTGAAGAACTAGGGTACATAGGGATTCTGGGACGTAGAGTTTCATCCCCTTCCATGCAAGGTCATCTCTTTTCGTCAAGATGTGTTGGTTGTTTTGGAATCAGGGGTCTGCTAGCAGTTCGGTTTTGAGTCTCGTGGTTAGGTCGCTTGCAGGTTGTCTTGCCGGTCATGGCATTGCCGTTTGGTGGTTACTTGGGCAGATGTTTGAGTAGAGGGAATGATGGCATCTACTACGTGCTCCCGTTTGCATTTGTACTGAGGCACATGGGAGAGGGCATCAGCTAGAAAGTTCCTCCCACCTGGAATGTGCTTTAAGACAAAATCAAAATGGTTGAAGTATTGAGCCCATTGGACCTGTTTGGGTGATAGTTTCTGTGGGGTCCTGAGAGCCTACAGATTTTTGTGGTCAATCCAGAATGGTTTCTGGCTCCCTTCCAACAGGTGTCTCCAGGTTAACAGTGCCCATCTCACTGCGAAAGCCTACTTTTCCCATACGTCCCATCGTCTCTCTGTGTCTGTGAGCTTGCAGGAGGTGTAGGCGCAGGGTTGTAAGTTTCCTTGGTTGTTTCTTTGGAGTAGCACTGCTCCCACTGCCATGTCACTGACATCTGCCTGGATCACTAAGGGTTGTTCGGGCTCAGGATGCTTCAGCACCTGCTCCTTTGCAAACATTTCTTTTAGTGTTTTGAATGCCTCTTGGCAGGTTAGGTCCCACTTTAGGGATTGTCCCAGACGAGGTTTCATTCCTGGGCTCCCTGTCTTCAGAAGGTCGGTCAGGGATTTGGCAAAGGAGGGGATGAATTGTTTGTAGAAGTTTGCCAACCCTAGGAAGCTTTGTAGCTGTCTGGGGCTGCGAGAGGGTTGCCAGATTAGGATAGCTTGCACTTTGGCTGGGTCCATCTCTATTCCCTCATTTGACACTCAGTAACACAGGTAGTCTAACCGTGCATCGTGGAATTTGCATTTTGATACCTTGATATACAGGTTGGCTGCCAGAAGTTTTTCCAGTACTTGGCAGACCAGGGGTACGTGGTCGTCCATGGTCTTAGTGTAGATAAGGATGTCATCTAGGTAGAGGAGGACCCCCTTGTAGAGGTGCTTGTGCAGCACCTCGTTTAATAACTGCATGAATACTGCTGGGGGGCCCTGCAGTCCGAAAGGCATCACTTTGAATTGAAAGCTCCCTAGGGGGCAACTGAACGCTGTTTTCCATTCATCCCCCTCTCTGATACGTACTCAATAGTATGCTTCTCTGAGGTCTAGTTTGGTGAAGACTTTTCCCTTGGCCAGATGAGATAGCATGTCCTTCATGACAGGAAGGGGGTATAGGTTGTGTATGCACACCCCATTTAGCCCTTGAAACTCCGCACACAACCCCATAGTTCCATCTTTTTTTCTTTGAAGAGGACTGGTGCCGCGAAATGTGGCTTGGCTAGCTCAATGAACCCCCTCGCTAGGTTTTTGTCTATGTATTTGCGCATCTCTTGCATTTCCCAGGGTGTCATGGCTTACAATTTGGGCTTGGGTAATTTTGCCCCAGGAATGATTTCAATAGCACAGTCTGTCTCCTGGTAGGGAGGCAGAACATTGTACTTGGCCTTGCTGAATACTTCTGCGAGATACTGATATTCCATTGGAATCAATTCGGCCTCTGGGTTTTGTCATATGTGGTTGCCAGTTGTTCTAGTGGGCTCTGTTGGGGGGTTTCCAGCGTGGGTGGTGTTTCTGCTTGCTGGTGTCAAGCCTGTAGTTATGTTCCTTTTAGGATCTTTGGCCTGCCACACTTTCTATTATTTCACTATGCTGTTTCATTAGTGTAGCAATTGGGAGGGGGAATAGAAAGGAGTAGAATTGTGGAATGTGTTGTTGTCATTCCTTTCTAGAAGCCCAATGTCATCTTTTGTCTCTGCACTTCTGCACCTGACCGGAACCAGCTGGGTGGAGATGCCAGTGTGGCTCAAGAAGATTGGACCATGTGATGGATTTATGGGTGTGGAGATAAGATCATGAACTTTCAACTGGGTGGAATCCCAGGAAGTTTTCAGATTTGGGATTTCCACAGTTTGTTGCCAACATGTCTGTCTTATTAAATTCGAACTTTAAGGATAGCTCTGCCTTGAACTCTGATTTAATTCTGCGTGATATTTGGAACTCTGACATTATCCCAGATCTGCTTTTAAAATAAATAACCAGCACCTCAGAAAGGGGCTGGGGAGAGGGGTGCTGATTTCCCAATGCTAACCGAGTCAGTGTAAAATATCAGTGAACAATTAAGAGAAAGAAGCTAATGATGAATTGCTTCTCTGAAGTTCTTCCGAAGTGCAAAATAATTTGTCTGGGAGGAATTTTTCATCTTTGTAGCATCTGGGAAGATGCATGCACAGCCGGATGGAGATGGCTGGAGTGGGCTCCCAGACCAACTTCTTCAGCCAAATGTGAGTCAATCTCTCCCCCCCCCTTTCACTAGTGAAAGTTGCAATGGACTGGAAGATTGGAGTGGAGATAATTATTCCTTCCAAACAGTGATAAATGAAATGACCCATTACCTTGCAACTGAGTTGAAGACAGATTCCCTATCAAAATGGGAAGTTCAACCCAGCCAGCAAGAAGGGATTTGGCCAGCATCTTTCCCTTGTCAGCCACCAGAAATTGGGCTGCAGCTTATGAATGAAGCACCACCAAATTGGGCTTTCTTCCCAGCACATGGATGGCAGAGGTGCCACTGGGCAACATGGGAAAAGCCTCCAAGCCAGCAGAGGGCCCTTGGCCCGTAACTCCCCTGCCAGTCATTAATGGTTGAATTGCAACCTATAAATCAAGCAATCCCAGGTCATGGATGGGAGAGGTGCCAATGGGCAGATGGCACCATGGCAGATAACTGTAAAAGTTGTTTTGACTAGGGCAGATTAGCTGGAATACACTAAACAACACCTGCAAACTGATTACTCCTGGTGTTTGGAGACAGACTGTAAAAACATTCAACTCTTAAAACCTTTGTAAAGGAGGATTATAAATATGCTGCACAGTGTGAGAGTGAGAAACAGCTTGGATTCATTTT
The DNA here is from genome assembly GCF_009769535.1 of Thamnophis elegans. NCBI lineage: Eukaryota > Metazoa > Chordata > Lepidosauria > Squamata > Natricidae > Thamnophis > Thamnophis elegans. The sequence goes on from NC_045542.1 coordinate 62,224,448, forward strand.
GAAATTAAGTGGAGGTTGCTAAGGGACTATTAAATGGAGTGATTGTGTGAACTGCTCTAATATTGGCTATCTTGGTGTGATGAATAACTGCGACATTGGGACTTTGATAGATTACTGTTGTAATATAGTTCCTTGTGTAGGTATGGGTCACCCATGGCCCAGTTCATATTAGGGCTTGCAGAGTCACGCTGAATCACACAGGAGAAAACAAACTCCTAGAATGCCATAACATCCTGATAGCGCGTAACATAACATTCTGAGATGTGCCCTACCATTGACATCCAGGATTTAACCATATATAGACTGAGCAGTAGATTAGAAATTGTACTTTTACAGGCTGTTTTTACTCACATGCTATTGCTCCTCCTGCCTTTGTCCTATCTCAATAAAAGGGGCTCTCAGACCCCCAATCTGGGTCGCTCCATCCCGAGAAAGGTTGTCTCCTGTCTTTTCTCAACATTGGCCTCATGGGCGACCCACGGGAACATCACATTTGGTAGCAGAGGATGGTTACTTCATAGATTACTGAGTAATTTCTTAATTAATTAAAATAAGGCAAAATGGTACAAGAGGGGAAATAAGTGTATTATTAAAAGAAATTAAAAGACGCTCCAAAGTACACAGGAAATGATGACAAAGAACCATAGGGAGATAAAGAAATTGATGCATGATGTAGTTGTGAGACCAGAAAACTATGAACAAATGAACTGAATAATGAACATGATATCCAGGAAGTAGAGGAGAAAATAGAAAGAACAGAGGAAAGGAAGGGGAAGGAAAAATAACAAATGATAAAAAGATAAAAAAAAGAGATAGCAAAAGCTGAGGAAATAGAAAAGGTAAATTATACTTTAAGAGATGAAAAAAACAGAAGGAGATCCACAGAAAGACAACCCTGAAGTGAACAAAGGGTCATTGAAAGGTGTACTAAAGACTCAACAGAGTGAAGAAGAAGCAGACATAGATGAGATAAGAAGATACAAGACCCCAAGATAACTGTATGGGAGATATGCCAAGAAGTCAATAAGAGTTGAGATACAAAAACGGGCAAGAGATGAGGGATAGATGCAGAATACTGTTTAATGCAGTTGTTCTATTAAGAATTAGAACAAAGATAGAAACTACATATGGGGAAAATATTACTTTATTAACTTGGGAACTATTTGATTAAGTGTTAGAAAATAAAAGCAGAAGTTAGATATTCAAAATTAAGGAGGATACATAAACAAAGATGAAGTAATTGTGTAACTGAATAATGAATATTGAATAATTAAGATAAGCAAACATTATGATTAAGAGACTTGGGGGGATAATGGTTATAAATGTGATGTTTATATGTTTATAATGTTTGACAAAACTGAACAGAGGGTTTACTTAAACAATGGAAAATGTTTAATAAGGATAAGTGAAGACATGGTGAATAGGTTTTGAGAATAATACTTATAATTATTGTTTGTATAAGAATTATTATTTGTATTTAAAAGAGATTGCACCAAACAGTACACTGCTATTGTATTTATACAATAATTTATATATACATTTAAATATATATATATATATATATATATATATATATATATATATATATATATATATATATATATATATATATATATATATATATATTCTGAGGTTTTCGCGGGTGTTAGTATGTAGGTCTCTAGTTGTTCGGGTTTTCTCCCGCGTAGAATTGGAGATGTCTTGGCAATGTTTCGACGAAGTCTCATTCGTCATCTTCAGGCTGCTTCAGACTACTTCAGGTTTGGTGTTTCCAGGAGTAGTGTGAGATCTCGGCTGTGAAGAACAGTATAAAAGCAACAGAAACAAAGGCTGAATATAAGGAAAAACAGCTGGATGGCAGACTAAATAGATGGAAAACCAAAGCTTTGCAAGGACAGCACTTGAAAAACATGGAAAATATGATGACAACTTGACATGGACATGGCTTAAGATGGGAACCATCAAGAAAGAAACTGAAGATTTAATATTCGCTTCTCAAGAACAAGCACTACAAACTAAGGCCATGAAAGCCTGCTTTGTGGGAGTGGCTTGCTGTGACTGGGTGGGAGTGGCCAACTTGTAAAATGTGGTGAAACTCACTTAACGTTCTTGCTTAGCAACCAAAATGTTGGCTCAGAAACTCTGGCATTTGAAGCACGCAAGTCTTAAAGCTGTCAAGTTACAAGACCCTTGCACCCCTAACCCTTTAGGATATAAAACCCCAGGGGTGTTCAAACTTGACAGCTTTAAGACTTGTGGACTTCAACTCCCAGAATTCCTCCTCTCGCTCTTTTTTTTTAATTAAAAAAAAATAATCATCATCTTGATGATGTCTGGACAGGTGGGGGGGGGAAGCTGGAACCGGTTCTAAATGGCACTGTAAATTTGTGGAACCTCTTCTATAGAAGAGGTTAGAACTGGCAGGAAGACACCCCTGCCACACCCACAATGCAATGAGCCCTGCCCGTTGTGCATGTGTGCATGATCCACCCCAGTGATCCCCCCACGCATGCAAGCAACCCCCTATGCCCCATTTTGGGCCTAGCAGGCATCAAAAACTGGTCATGGGGAGGCAATCAAAAACTGGTCATGGGGAGGCACTGCACCCCTCATGCCCATTTTTGGGCGTGGCAGGCCTTCCTGCAGCCTCCTGGAACCAAAAACGGGACACAAGGGGGTGCTGCACCCCCATGCCCCATTTTGAGCCCCGTTTTGGGCCTAACAGATCTCAATGAAGCCTGTTGAAAACCCACACACACTCCCTCCACCTCCCACACATGTGTGCATGACTCCCCTGCCCCTGCACTTGCGTGCACATCTCCATACAACAGGGACCCAAAAATCATCTGGCTGGCAGGAGGCATGCATGCACAGTGGAGCTGAGCTGGCCAACAGCGCGCATGCCTGCAAAGAGGGCTCTGTGTGCAATTTGGGGCTCGTGTGCCATAGGTTTGCCATCACAGCCCAAGAAGGATAGACTGAGTGGGAGTGGCTTACCAGCCATATGACCAAGTGGGAGTGGCTTGCCAGTCATGTGACTGGGTGGGAGTGGCTTGCCAGTCATATGACTGGATGGGAGTGGCCAAGACGATGTCACTGAATTCTTTGTCCCAATGGATGATCTACAAAAAGAAGATATAAAAAAGGAAATTTATTATTTTGTGCATTTACTACTTAAATAAGATTAAAATAAGTACACAAAACAATAAAAGAGCTACTTACAGAAGATAAGTAGCTTACTACTTACTACTTACTACTTGTATTTCAAAGGGAATACAATACATATTTAATTTTATACATGTTAACCGCTGCTGGAATTGTGTTTGCACAACAATGGAAAAACAAAGATATGAAAATGAATAAATATTAGAATGTGCAGGAATGAATAAATTGACAATTAAAATCAAGAAGGCTTCGAATACTTTTTCACATGGAATTTGTTTTATCAATTGCTAACTAACAGAAACAGCAATTAGAAATCTAAAAGTATGAAAGAAAAAACCAATTATATAAAGAAAAGTTACTAAAATGTATAAGGAAATATTATTAGTACTTGATCATTATTAATGTGTAGATAACTGAGGGACATTATACACCACACACACAAACTATGTCAATGCCAGGAAAAAACCAAAAAATAACAATTTTCCACCAAAAGACTGCAGATGAAACCAGTTTTTTTCCCTAACCCTAAAAACAGGAAAGACAAAGCCACTGGAATAAAAACCATCAAGGCATTGTGGGAAATTATAAAGGACAGTGCCAGGAAGCTCACAGAACTGGCAACCACCTCACAATTACCTAAACAACCAGATATCACACAAAAACACACAAAATCTAGCAAAGCTGCCTTGCACAAACCTGGCCTGCTCATAGACAAGCAGCCACCTTGAATCACATAAACCATGCACCAACCTGCACGCTTAAAAGCAATATATTACATAACAAATAAAACATTTGCAAAAAGGAGTAATATTTCTTGTAATAAACATATTGTATAAACAATAAATAAATAAAAATTTCCTAAAAATAAATTTAAAAAAGATATTCCACATGTATTCATAATCATGTCTATTCTTATATTTGTTTTCTAATTCGTGCTTGATTAAAATAATAAAATAAAATAATAAAATAAAATAAATAATAATAATAATGAAATAATGAAATAATGAAATAATGAAATAATGAAATAATGAAATAATGAAATAATGAAATAATGAAATAATGAAATAATGAAATAATGAAATAATGAAATAATGAAATAAAATAAAATAAAATAAAACACTCTCTTATAAGTAAGGGTGTGGCTGTATTCAGTATTAACCAATCACATTCAAACTGAAGGTAACTAGTAATCAGGATACACATTGGCCCAAAGTTTAGAAAGGCGGGTAGTTCTTGAATTACAACAGTTCATTTAGTGACCATGCAAAGTTACAATGAGACTAAAAATGTGACTTATGACCATTTTTCACAGTTACGACCTTTGCAGCATCCCTTCGATTATGTGATCAAAATTCAGGTGCTTGGCAACTGGTTGATGTGATCACATTCGGTGACCTTCTGACAAGCAAAGTCAATGGGGAAACTTAACAACTGGATTACTAACTTATCAACTGCAGTGATTTATTTAACAACTGTGGCAAGAAAGGTTGTAAAATGGGGCAAAGCTCACTTAATAAATGTCTCACCGAACAACAGAAATGTTGAGCTCAATTGTGGTCGGAGGTTGAGGATTTGGATTTGGATTTGGATTTAACTTTATTTGTATGCCGCCCTTTTCCCTGGGGGGACTCAGGGCGGCTCACAATTCAGGGGGAGGGAAGGACAAAACAGTTATACACATGAAGACAATACATCGTTAAAAAGCACAACAGTCATACTATTCGGGTGGGGTTGAAGTCTTTAGCCCCAGGCCTGTCGGGACAGCCAGGTTTTAAGGGCTACGCGGAAGGTCTGAAGGGTGGTGAGGGTACGAATCTCCACGCGGAGTTCGTTCCATAGGGTCGGAGCAGCCACCGAGAAGGCTCTCCTCCGGGTAGTTGCCAGTCGACATTGACCGGCTGATGGAATTCGGAGGAGGCCTAATCTATGGGATCTTATTGGCCTAGTGGAGGTAATTGGCAGTAGGCGGTCTCTCAAGTACCCAGATCCAATACCATGAAGGGCTTTGTAGATGACAACTAGCACCTTGAAGCGCACCCGGAGATCAACAGGCAGCCAGTGCAGCTCGCGGAGGATAGGTGTTACGTGAGTGAAACAAGGTGCACCCACGATCGCTCGCGCGGCTGCATTCTGGACCAGCTGAAGTCGCCGAATACTCTTCAAGGGCAGCCCCATGTAGAGCACGTTGCAGTACTCCAGCCTAGAGGTCACAAGGGCACGAGTGACTGTTGTGAGAGCCTCCCAGTTCAGGTAGGGACGCAACTGGTGCACCAGGCGAACCTGGGCAAATGCCCCCCTGGTCACAGCTGACAATGGTGTTCAAAAGTCAGCTGTGGGTCCAGGAGGACTCCCAAGTTGCGGACCCTATCTGAGGGGCGTAGTATTTGACCCCCCAGCCTGAGAGATGGAACACTTGGCCAATTAGTGGGAGGGAAGCACAACAGCCACTCGGTCTTATCTGGATTGAGTACAAGCTTGTTAACCCCCATCCAGTCTCTAACAGCCTCAAGGCCCTGGCTCATCACGTCCATCGCTTCATTGAGTTGGCACGGGGCGGACAGATACAACTGAGTATCGTCTGCATACTGGTGGTATTTTATCCCGTGCTGTCGAATGATCTCGCCCAGCGGTTTCATGTAGATATTAAAAAGTAGGGGGGACAGGACCGAACCCTGCGGCACCCCATATGTTAGGGGCCTAGGGGTCGATCTCTGCCCTCCGACTAACACCAACTGCGACCTGTCCGAGAGGTAAGAGGAGAACCACCGTAAAACAGTGCCTCCCACCCCCACCTCCCGCAGTCGTCGCAGAAGGATACCATGGTCGATGGTATCGAAAGCTGCAGAGAGGTCAAGGAGTACCAGGATGGAGGCGTGGCCTCCATCCCTGGCTCTCCAGAGATCATCGGTCAATGCGACCAAAGCGGTTTCTGTGCTGTAGCCAGGCCTGAAGCCAGACTGGAATGGATCAAGATAACTGGCTTCCTCCAAGGACCGCTGGAGCTGAAAGGCCACCACCTTCTCAACAACCTTCCCCACAAAGGGGAGGTTGGAGACTGGACGATAGTTGTTTAGAACGGCTGGATCCAGAGATGGTTTCTTCAGGAGGGGTCTCACCACCGCCGCCTTTAAAGCGGGGGGAAAGACCCCCTCCCGAAGGGAAGCGGCAACAACCGCCTGGATCCAGCCCCGTGTCACCTCCCTGCTGTTAACAACCAGCCAGGAGGGGCACGGGTCCAGCACGCATGTGGAGGCACCTACAGCTCTCATAGCCTTGTCCACGTCCTCAGGGGTAACAGGGAAAATCAATCCAGCGATGACCTACCAGATTATCCCTTAGTGCCTCGGCTGGTTCTGCAGGATTGGAGTCCAGGTCCGCCCGAAACCGAGCAACTTTATCCGCGAGGAACTGGACGTAGTCCTCAGCCCTGCCCTGCAAAGGATCACCCGTATCCCTCCTATTTAGGAGGGAACGGGTTATCCTGAACAGGGCGGCTGGGCGCGACTCAGCGGAAGCAATCAGAGTGGCAATGTAAGTTCTTTTTGACGTCCTGATTGCCCGGATGTACTCTCTGATGCAGGATGTTAAAAGTGCTCGGTTCGATTCGGATTTACTGGATCTCCAATGGTGCTCTAGGCGTCTCTTTCGGCGCTTCATCTCCCAGAGTTCCTCAGTAAACCAAGGAGCCCTCCTGGATCCACTGCCTCGGAGCGGCCGTTGAGGCGCAATCCGGTTAAGAGACTCCGTCGCTGCTGAGTTCCAAGCAGCAACCAGAGTCTCTGCCGGACTGCGGGCGAGGATATCAGGAATAACCCCAAGCTCCGTTTGGAACCCCAAAGGGTCCATAAGTCACCTGGGGCGGAACCACCTGGTCGGTTCCTCCTCCCTACAGTGGGGGTTTGGTCTCCGAAAGTCAAGCCTCAGTAGGTAGTGGTCTGACCACGACAGGGGTACGATCTCACTACCCCTCAGACCAAGATCACAAGTCCACTGCTCCGAGAGAAATACGAGGTCGAGCATGTGACCCGTCGGGTGGGTTGGGCCCCGAATTACTTGGGTCAAGCCCATGGCTGTCATGGAAGCCATGAACTCCTGCGCTCCATCAGAGTGTTCACCGAGCGAGGACTACCTGTATAGGTGTCTTCCAAAATACAACATGCTGTACAATAAAGTATCAACCCCCCCAGGCATTAACATTGTCTGTAAATGAGTATTGGGTTGTTTGTTTAGGGAACAAGGTCCTGTCTTTCCTAATGGGCATTGCGAAACAAGACCGCACAGAATAGGGCCTGGGGTCAAGTCTAACATGATTAGATGCCAAGTTTTATTCATTTCTGCAGTTCTCAACTTATGAAATGCGACCACATGCCCTCGCTTTGCTGTCTCTTATGCAATGGAAGGTTACATTTTCTATGTCATTTCTACTAATACAACTGAATTGGAATTTCAGTTCATTAATTAGCAGGCTGAATCAAACCTCACTGCTGATTCATAACGTATTTGGGGTCAAATCTTTTTTTCCTGATTCTTTAGGGAATGATTCAGCCATTCAATGGTGTGCAGATGGATGCAAAGCTGACCTTGGAGCTGTTGGCTAAAAATAAAAAAAACTTTTAGGAAAGGTGGATTATGAAATCCACATTTTGGGGGTCAGCCTCTTTCTATTTAATCCATATCTCTCATCTCTACCTACAAGCATATATTTCTTCCTCCGATCTTTAAATGTATTTACTATATATTGAATCACAATGAGATTTATTGCATCCATAAAGAATGTCAACAACCTGATAACAACCCTGGCATTGATTTTTAGCTGAGTTAAAACTGGTTGGCACTAAGATAGAGTATTACAAAGAATCCACTACTCTAAAATTTATGTCACAGCAAGAATTATTAAAGATTATATACGTAATACAGTTCAAACCTTCTTAGCAAATGTCCTCTTACTTGATTGTTGTTTTCTTTCTTTCTTTTTCATCTTGTTAAAATAGTACAAGATATAGGTCAACATAAAAGTTATTTTAAAAAGAAAGCAAGTATTTTATATTACTAGGATTTAAAGGAATCGTTTTCTGCATTAAGGAATGATAACTGAAGAAATTTTGTGAGTCTTCTTGAGATATTAGATATTAGCCAGTCCTTAGAAATAAACCGACTCCTTCTCAGATTTTAGTGGAACTACTATTAATTAGTAAAATTCAGGGTGCTACAGGAGCCACCTCTAAGAAATATATGGACCAGAGAGGTCTCCTCCACATCACAGACAAGTATAATAACATTGTTATACTTTTCATCAAAAATTGCAGGTGGGAGGACATTAAAGAGGGCTAAGAAAAAAACACGATATAGATTTGAATTTGTGAAGTATAATTTTATGTACAGCAATTATATTTTTTACAAACCCCAGAAAAATATTTAATGTTGAGGATGGAAATAGTGAGTACTCTTTCTTAATTCTGGTAAAGCAAAATTATTTGTTTCACTGTAGATAGAAGTCACTATATCCCAGTGCTAACTGCCTATTGGGAAGGAAAAGTTGATTTTTTTAAAAAAGGGCCAATTCCTGCTCAGGAGACAAAAAAAACCCCAAAATCTATTTGGCTTTGGCTGAAAATATCAAGAATTCTAATACCATCAATACCAAGTTGGTTTGAATGTCAAGGCTAGAATCTAAATGCTGGATAAGGAGCAAACGCAGAAGGATTAAAGCAATCCCTAAAAATAAACTTATCCAAGTGTTCTTGTTTAGCTCAATAATTCCAGTAAAACATCTTGCTTGCTATTCGAAGGTTGGATTATTGCACAGCATCATTTTCTTAAGTGATTCAGGATCAAAATGTAATTTCTTAGGTATCAATACCTAAATGTGTTTGTCAGTTTTGAAGTCTGAAAACCAAGAAACCAGTTTAATATACCCTAAAATGTGTCCAGATTTCAGATCCAAAGTGGGGAGTATTCATAAAAAATCTACTTTCAAACAAAAGTTGAAAATCTGGTAGGTTGAAACCATCCTCAATGTACTGTAGCTTCAGTTTGGCTAAGAATTTCAAAAGGATTTCGCCCGCCATAAAAAAAATTATCATTAATACAGTGTATTTGAGTGCGTCTTGAACTGCACCCTAATCTGGATTCATTTTGATCTTATTCCAAAGACTTGATGGGATTTCACAAATATTGATTTTCCTAATTAGGAATTGCAATAGGGCCTGTTCATGAGTGCATAATTTGATTCACTGAGGCAGAAATAAGGCTCAAAAATCCAATGTAATCAATCAAATTTATTACAGAGATTGACCAGCAATTAACAAAACATATTTTTAATACAAAATAAAACATAAAGAAATCGGAAAAGACTAAATATATATACATAAAATAAAAGATACCTATGCAAACCTTAAAATTTTAAAATAAGGGTAAACTAAAATAAGATATCAATGTTAAAATTGCATTTACTTAAAACATTCCAAATCAAATTATGAATATAATAAAATATTAATATGTTAAGGAAAAAATATATAAACTAACAATCTACCAACAAATTTTAATAACGGCAACTGAACTGCCACAGGATCAATAAGACTTGTTTGGTTAATTAAAAAAACCCAATTATTATAAGCCTAAATTGAGAAGCCTGACCTCAGATAGTGAGACAGTTGATCAATAATTATGATAATGATTGAAACAAAATGACTTTCAGTGTGAATGCCTATGCCTCATACTTGTAATTATCTGTCATTTTTTATGTGCTTTAATTGCTGTAGTGAAAAAAAAACCTGGCAACATTTACAGGATTACAAATGGTGAAGAAATGTTCATTTGTACTTCTAAAATCAGTCAGTAGAAGGAGAATAAAAGTTTGCTGACTAGTAGAGGAAATATAAAAGCATGGGAAAGATAGTCTCGTCACCTGTGCCACAAGGAAAAGCTTTTTCACACATGGGGATTCAGTAAATCTCACTTTGAGTCACTGTGGACTCCAATAAGGAGACTCATCAATATCACCTAATACATTATGTGGAAACAAAGAGACCTATTGGAGTCCCTTGAGTTATATACACAAACACACAGAATACATATTTAAAACTGAAATAGAGTTAAAACTCTATTTCATTTGGAAGTGCATATTTTCATAGAAAATGTATTGAAAGCATCAATTATTCTCCTATTTTTCATATTTATAGATAGAAGGCCCAGTTCATTTTAGAAAAAAAGTCATAGCTTCTTTAAGGTGCTGCAGAGGGATGCTAGTCCCAAAGTCCTTTGTCCCCTGCAGCTTATTGCTGGGGATTCAATCTCATAGCCGTAATGTCAATTTGTATGCAATATCATACATCATAGGCATGACATTTTCATGTTAACTTATTCCTAGTTGTAACAATTCTTTTCTCTTGAGCTAAATGAAGCCTCTGGAGTATCTCTTTTCTTAAAACCTCTTAAGTTCCTCTTAAATCCAGCATGCTGTCATAAATTCTCATGAATGCCAGAATAATATGTTCTATAGTAGTGAATATGCCTCTACTAAGTAAGAAAATTTAAAAGAAAAAGTATATTAGTTTAGTTTCACTCAAAATCCTTCAATATCCCGAAATTCTTCTTTAAAAATTGCATCTGAGATTCCCCCCCGCAAAAAAAACCCCTCAATTTCTTTCCTTCTCTTGATTAGCATTCAACGTTTAATGGCTCGTAAAGGGGGGGATTTATTATTTCTAAAGTCCATAATCAAAGATATTACATCCATGTCTTTGGTATCCACATCCAGGGAGAAGGTGAACTTCTGGAGCAGAACGCTGAAGAACAAGAAGAGCTCCATCCGAGCCAGGGCCTCCCCTGGACAGGACCTCTTCCCTGCATTATCAAAGAAGAAAACAAAACTTATTTAGGAAGTACACCTGCTGGAATTATGTCTGTTAAAAAAATAACATGGATCAATTAAACATATGAATTTGTAAGATATCCAATCTGCTCCAGAGGCATATACCTGCTGAGAATGCCATGAAAGCATCTCTTTTCCTGAACTGGCCCTTTTCGTCCAAAAAATGATTTGGATTGAACTTCTCTGGAGTTTCCCACTGGAGAGGGTCAAAATGTACAGAAGGGAGGACTGCCACAACAGCCATGTACTAAAGGAAGAGGAAGAAACAGATGACATTAATTGGCACTATTTTATCCAGAGAAGACTCTTCAGTTCTCACTTGCCTTAAAAAAAAGGTCAGTGGAGAGCCTTCTGTAAAGATGGAGGTAAATGAGAGACATTTGATTTAATATTCAAAATGCCTTGAATATGAAGGATCTCTGGATACATAACAGTCATCTTTTTTTGTCTTCCTTAGAATATCTTGACCAATAATTATATCACCACACCTTGGGAATGCTATAACCATGGAATGTTATGTCACAAGTTGTTGCCCGTGGAAAGGTCTCAAGACTGTCTGTCCAACACCGTTGAACCTCATGGATCACAGCATTTGTGAAAGGCATCCTCAAACGGTCTTCCATGCTTGGGATATGACTTGTACCCACCACCTCAGCAATCTCCTGTTGCACTTTAGCTGTGAGAAAAAAAATATTGAGACAAGATTGACAGCCATTTACTATTGGATGCTGAGCACCTGCAGTCAGTTACCACTTGGATAGAAGCATGTTTTTCACAGCACATACAGACACTTCTAAACAGGAAAATGACCTGCCTTCTCCTCCTCTTCCTCCTCCACCTTGCCCCCCCAAAGAGATCATTTCAATTCTTCTAATTTAAAAAGATATGTTAATGATGTTATTTATAGTATATGTGCCTATGTGCCTTCCAAATATGGCTAGAACCAGTAAACATAAAGCATTCCATATGGCTTTCTGAATATTAGAGTGTCCACCTTCATAAACGCAGTTGATAAATTTAAATTAATTTAAACTAATTAAGAGGAGGGGGAGGAGGGATGTTGTTAAACGATGCAATCCAGGGGTGGGTTCTGGCTGCCACTACCGCTAGTTTTCTCAGGGATGCGCCACATGCACGCGCATATGCAGTGCAACAAAAATTGCTCTGCGCATGCACAGAAGGCAAAAACAAGAACCAGTTGTTCTATGCCACCGCCGGGAGAACCAATTCGGGGACATGGCAATCCTGGGTTGCCGCCAGTTCCAGCGACCCAGGCCAAATTATTACTGGTTTGGTCGAACCAGGCCGAACTGTAGGAACCCACCTCTGATGCAATCTCTTCTCCCTCTTCATAATAATAGCACTTAGACTTATATACCACTTCACAGTGCTTTACAGTCCTCTCTAAGCAGTTTACAGAGTCAGCATATTGTCCCCAATAATCTGGGTCCTCATTTTACCAACCTTGGAAGGATTGAGCTAGTGTGATTCGAACTGTCAAACTTTTGGCAGCTAGCGGTTAGCAGAAGTAGCTTGCAGTACTTTATTCTAACCATTGTGCCACTGTGACTCTTGCTCCAAAGATTATAAATTCTCTAGAATTATCTATTAGCAGTTGCCAAATCTCATTTTCTGGATTTTGGTGTAGGATTCATTGGTTCCTAGGGTATACAAGCTAGGCTCTTGCTAGTAAGGCACACAAACACAGATAGTATAATCCCATAAAGTTAGTATTAAATTAATGCAGTTGGCAGTTTTGCTGTATCTCTATTCAGGAGAAGAGAAAGGGGGAAACATGTTAGTTAGAGTGGGTAATTTAAAACAACAACAATAAAAACATTAAGAAAAAAGACAATGGCAAATCATTTCCATAATGGTTTCAAGCTATTTGCATAAAAGCAACTGTAACACATGGAACTTTACTCAACAATATTTTGAGGATTGATCATGAATGCAATAGGAGGCTTGAAATCTTTCTAATTTTGTATTCATTTCTGTACCTTGAATGTGTGGCAATTTGGCCACAACCAATAGGCTGGAGACCAAAACATTGCTTGTGCTTACTGTCCCAGCAAAAAACATTTCAAGCACAAAACGTACAAGCTTTTCCGGAGTGTAGATAATTGTGGATGAGTTCTGCTCCTGAAGAAAAAAAGGGGGGAAGGGAATAGGGAAAAATAAAGAATGTTACTTGGAACTGAAGTGCAGTACTTCATACAGACATATATTCATGACAATCAATTTGGCTTCTGCTAAGGACTATTCTGAACATTATTGAATATTTACAATATCGTAATGAGAAATAGGCAGCTTTAATATTTTTATATGCAGAGAAGGTCTTTGACAATTTAAATTGGGCTTTTATGTTTAAGTTTTGGAAGATATGGACTTTTGGGAGAATTTTATTCAAGGGGTTAAAGCAGTTTATGTCACAGCAGGGAAAAATTATTATTAATGGTGATCTAACCAATTCACGTGAAATTCAAAAGGGTACTTCCTTGTTTATTTTGGTATTGAATTTTGGATAGATATATTAAGCAAGATGACAGGTATAAATATCAAAAAGAAAATTTATAAATTGAGGGCATTTGCTGATGATTTGGTTATATTTTTGCAAGTCCCAAAAATAATATAGAATATTTGATAAGGAAATTAAATGAGTTTTAGTAAACAAAGAAACAGAAAACAATGGGTGATGATATATTGACTAAAATGTCTGGTTTTAGGGTTGAGAAGAAATTGAAATATTTGGAGATTATATTGACAAACACAAATGCAATACTGTTTCAAAATAACTATGTGCCTCTCTGGAATGATATCAAAAAGGACTTATTAAGATGGAATAAATTGCATTTATCTTAATTGGATATAATTTCCATAATTAAGACAAATGTTTTACCAAAGATGCTGTTTTTATTTCAGATGTTACCAATACTTGCAATTGATACTCCATTTAAACCAAAGCAGATGGATATTTTTAAGTTTATATGGCAAGGAAAAAACCTAGAATTAGATATAAACTATTTTAAGATGCTAAGGAAAGAGGGAGTTTGGGTTTACCAGATTTGAAATTGTATTTCGGTGTTTGTTGTTTGGTCTGGCTAAAATATTGGGTGAACCTCCAGAATAAGAGGCTACTTGATCTAGAAGGTCATGAATTAAGATTTTGATGGCATGGTTATTTATAGTATGACAAGGTTAAAGAAAATGTTGATTTTAATAATTACTTTGTTAGGCATGCCATTCTATGAGTTTTTCTATGAAAATGCTTCTTTGCAATGGTGAAATTCAATTTCTTTTACTACATGTTCTCTGGGCATGGCTTGGTGGGGGTGGCAAAATCTCCATTCCTACCCCACTCTAGTGGGTTTCAAAAAATTTTGGAACCTCTTCTGTAGGTGTGGCCTGCTTTCCGGGTCCACTGGTGGAACCTCTTCTAACCGGTTCAGTAGATTTGACGAACCGGTTCTACCGAATAGGTGCGGACTGGTAGGAACCCACCTCTGAAGGATACTGCAAAATCTTCATTCCCCATTCTGGGGCCAGCCAGTGGTGATATTTGCTGGTTCTCCGAACTATTCAAAATTTCCGCTACTGGGACTCCAGAACCTGTCAGAACCTGCTGAATTTCACCTCTGCTTCTTTGGCTGTCCCGCAAGGGAAGATTTTTTTAGAAAAGAAATGATGGCAAAGTCAGACTGGTGGCCTTATAATAACTAAGTTTTGGTGTCCTATCCTCATATCTAAGGAAGAATTAGAATCAGAAGGACATATCTGCCATTGGTTTACTTACTTACAATTAAAAGAAAGGTTTAAATCAGATAAAAAGTGTTATGGGTTTGACTTTGTCAAAAATGAATTGGAAAGCCTATTGTGTGGTAGTGCTGAGCATATTATTGCTAAAGTCTATAGTTACTGAATTTGAATTTGGAAAATGAGTATGTAAACCATTGTATGAGTCAGTGGGCAAGGAATTTTGGATATGATGTAGTGCTTGGACAATGGGAGAATATGTGGACAAAGGTTTAAAATTTACACAAAATTATAATTAAAAAAAATCTGTAAGATGTGTTGCTGGTATTAACACCAGACAAGCTGTCAAGCATATATAAAGGTATAACGAATGTTGGAAATGCAAATGTAAAGAAGATACTTTTTATTATTTATGGTGGACATGTGACAAGATGGAATAGGATTCACATCCTAAGACAGAAGATTCTCAAAGTGAATATAAAGATAAAACCAGAAACTTTTCTTTTGGGTTTAATGGAAAAAGAGTTGGAAAAACATTGGATCTTTGATGTTATATACTGTATGCAGAGACTACCGTGTGCAAAAAAATAAAATGACACTTTGATTCCCAAAATGGACTAATGGCTGCAAAAGTTGATGGAGTTAACAGAAATGACTAAACTAACTGCTTTGATTGAAGAAAATATGCAATTACTTTTGTTTCTACTCGAAAACCACTTCTGGACTTTGTGCTTGAGGTGGAAGAAAAGGAAACTTTGATTTGGGGCTTTACCAATTAGATATGTTTGCTAGTAAAGAAACTGCTAGTTTATACTATTATGTAAAAGTAAAAAGTTGAGGTTTGACTTACTCTCTTATTCTACTGCATCAAAGGGAATCGGAAGTCATGGCCTTTTCTGTCTTTCCCCCCTCTTTTCTACATCTTTCCCTTCCCTATTTTTCCTATTATTTTCTTTTGTATTTTTGTATTTTATATTATAAATTAATAAAATTGTAAAAAAAGAGGTATAGTAGCTCCTGAAGTTTAATCTAATGTATCTTCCAATTAAAGGAAATTAATTCAAAATGTTTTTAGAGTGTAGTAGACAACTTGGGCCCCGTGAGTCACTATTGGATGATTTAAAAAAGCAGTAGGAACAATAGTGACTTTGTTGTGACTCAGCAGATGTCTGCTGTGAGTCTTTTCGGGATACAAGATTCATTATGCAGCTGGGGCTGGTTAGAAGCAAGTTTGGAGATAAAAGGACGGATGCTGCCATGCCCTAGTCGCTGGAGTCAACGTTCCTTCATGGGTTTCTTGGTTCGTACAACATTGCTTGTTACACTTGGATAAGTGCTTTCTGTTTCTTGTAACCCTGATTCAAGGCTACACTGGAGAAGTGCATTGTTTAATGTAAGATTCACTAGGATAAGTGCTCTGTATGTCTGAAACCCTGATTCATAGAGACTTTGGGAAGAAGTGTTTTGGTTTCGTTTTCTTCAAATTGAGTTGCCGTAAGAAAGATTTGTTTTCATTACGTTAATTGGTCAAAGACTTGTACTTATGTTATTTTTGGGGTTCAAAGCCAGTTTGAACTGTGAACTGATAAAGAAAAGTCCTTTTAAGTTTGTCTGCCTGCATTTGTTAAGAGCCGTGAAGGAGGGGACAGAACAGACTTCCAACTTTCCCAGTGAAAAATTGTGGAAAATTGGCAGGGAGCATCAAAGTCTTTGTGCGTAACAGGTACCATCCAGATTAGGGAAGATATGAGCTTGGGGAGTATGTTTTGGGAAGACACATGAGGTGCACGAGAGACACCATGCAGGCCAATTAAGGGGCATTTTGAGATTGAAAGGGTGCGTGGAAGACATGTGAGAAGTGTCATGCAAGTTGAGGAGGGCATCCAGGAAGGGTGGCACAGGTTGTGAAGGGTGCCCAGGGTTGCTTGGGAAAGAACAAAAGATGCCATGTGGGTCAGTGATAATGCACAGAGGGGGCACAATGGGGTTGAAAAGATACATGAGGGTCAGGAAGAGGTGCACAAGGAGGTGAGGTGATTCGAAAAAAGTGCCTGAAAATGTTTAGGGAGTGTGCAAGTGGTACCATCTGGTTCAGGGAAGGTGTGCAGGGGGCAGCAGGAGACAGGGAGGATGCATGAGACTGTGTCTGTCTGGGTCAAGGAAGCTACATGGGAAGGCAATATGGGTCCAAAAACATCTTGTCCATATAATGTGGTGGCCCTTCAACTAAATATTTACTCTAAAGCATGGCCAGATTATAACAATGCATATTCTGTTTTTGACTGAGGTTATAATGTATAATTAAGCCAAAGAATTTCTGAGGTGTATGCTTGGAAAACAGAATTAAATCTGATCATAGAAGCTTGGCTGTTTCATTTGAGAAACTAATCAAACTTGCTTATAAAGTATAGGAAATTGTGCTTGATCATCTTCATATGATCTATTATGAATCTAAAGAAATGTCATGTAAAGAATGAATTAGAATGGAAAACAACATTCCATATACGTTCATGTTTTTTAAACCTTATTTTTAAGGAAGTGTCCTGTTACTTTGATTTCAGAGAAAGAATACCAAATATAGATTTCTCATACTCAGCTTATCGGAAGAATAATATATTTATTTTTAGCAACAACTACTATGGGCAGAAGAAAGAAAAATATATGCCAAGAGCTAGTGATGTGGGAGTTGTTGAAGAGCAAAGAGAATGGAGAATACATAATTTTATGCTAGTTCATATTAGATAAACTAGTTTCATGTTAGATGCATATCAGGGAATACTCCTATCTATGCAGAAATACACACACACACACACACACACAATATATATATATATATATATATATATATATGTGTGTGTGTGTGTGTGTGTGTGTGTGTGTGTGTGTGTGTGTGTGTGTTTTTAATTTGTGCTGATAAATAAATAAAGGGAGACTAGTATAGATCTATTTCAGGCTATTTAGCTCTCATCAGCTAGCCACACCCTTACTGGGATTCGAACCTGTGCTGTATTGCATCTTAGGCAAACGTCTTAGCCATCAAGCCACAGGTCTCCTCCTTATCAGCTGAAGCCAGGGAAGAAGGTATATATTAGTGTCACAACCCCTGGTAAGCCCCAATTATGGGAGGAAGCTAACTGCCTCCAACATCTGTCAATCGGCTCGTCACAAGAGTCCATCACGACAGAAACCCAATATTTTTACTGTTGCCTTTTGTTATTATAACAAAAGGCAACAGTAAAATATTGGGTTTCTGTCGTGATGGACTCTTGTGACGAGCCGATTGACAGATGTTGGAGGCAGTTAGCTTCCTCCCATAATTGGGGCTTACCAGGGGTTGTGACATATATATATATATATATATATATATATATATATATATATATATATATATATATATATATATATATATATATATATATATATATATATATACACACACACACACACACACACACACACACACACACACATTGTTAGGTTACGAAGGGTTAATGAAACCAGCCAAACACAGAAACAGTTTGAAATGCAGTTTGTATTCTTCCTTGACCAACAAAGCACTAAGACAATGAATAAATCTTGCACTATATAGTGCTGTTCTCCATCTACAGTAACCGGGGCTGGCTGGTTTCATTAACTCTTCAGAACCTGACAGTTTGTCAGAGCTGCCACCCTGTGATTCCTACCACCTTTTATAGCTGCATTGGTAATTAGGATAGGTCACACCCCACACATGCACACACCCATCACCTTGTGACCCAGAGAAAAACCACCCGGCAATTAATCATGGATTGTTAGCATGAATTTCTTCAGTTTGTATAGGTGGGACCGGTGAGTTTTGGCAGCTGGCCCAGTCTTCTCCCCTGAATGGCAACTCCAGGCCTTTGAGCTGGCCGGAGCTGACACACATATGTATATACACACAGAGACATACATACCTTCTCTAATTTGATAAGGAAACAATCAATAAAGTCACGGGGCTCCTGAATATTCAGTGTTTTCTGGTGAAGTACCACTTTTTTATGGATAAAGTCGCAGAGTTTTTCAATATCAGCAAAAGTCTTTGTGTGTTGCCCAGGAAAATATTCCATTATTTTTGGAAAACTATTGTATACCTGTAGCAAAGTTCAGATTAAATAGCATATATTTTAGATGATTATGGTGGCATCTTAATGCTGCAAACATTCAGAGATTAATTTTTACAATGAAATTGCTAATTGTCAAGGCTCTCATAGGTCAATAAGGCAGAAACTGGATTTTACAAAAATATCTGTAATGGTACTCTCAAATAGAGAATCTGCGAAACTGTAATAGGAATTTATAGTTACAACTAGCTGATAATACGGCGTTGCCAGTTATTTACAGACGTCGAAGCATTTGTCTGACAGGGAGTCATTGAGAGGGGCCTTTCTTTCCTCTACTCCCATGCCCATCATCCCTGCCCCCTCCCTTCTCCCTCCCATGTGCTCCTCTTTCCCACCATGTGTATGATTCTGGCACTTTGCCCCAAATTCATCAGGCGCTTCCCCATTGGTCCACTGGAGTCATGGCTGTCTTTTCAGAGGAAGTTGCAAAGGAACTGACATCACAAACAATTGTTGCTCTAGGATGCCACACTTGCTCTCCTTAGAGGCCTAGGCTCTCCCTTCTCCCTCCCATGAAATCACAAACATTTGCTGCTCTAGGATGCCATACTCGCTCTTCTTAGTGGGCCAGGCATTCCAGAGCTATGCTGGAATACACACACAGGCACACACAAACACACACACCCCAGAAGTGTCTCCCCTCCCATTATTTGTTTCCAGAGGGTAAGTCATCTGTGTATGAAATTTGGTTGAAATTGGCAGAGGCTGGAACATACATACATACATACATACATACATACATACATACACACACACACACACACACACACACACATACACACAGAAAAGAAAATATAAAATAATACATTAATTAAAGTAAAATTTCATTGAAAAGGTTTCCCCCATATCTCTCCTCACTTGGCCTGAGTTCCATTTGTGAGATAATCTGTCGATAGATTTACTCACTATTTTCCTACCCTATCCACAATCTCTCACATTAATGGATAATAGTGTAACTGCTCATAATCTTTGAAATTGAGACAAGAGTGTGTGTTTATTAACACAAAGATAACAACTGGAAAGAAATGGGGGGGGAGAGACAGATCAATAATTTAATAAAATAATTACTGTTGGCAACATTATTTGGTATGTGTCATGCCCCTGTCGGAGTCTGAATCTGCAGGGGAAGATGAGCTGGAACAAGAGCCAACAGAGGTTGAGAGGAAAGCTCCGTTGGCCTTGGAGAAAACTGGGGAAGGGCAGAATCAGTCCAGGCAAGGCTTTTCAGGATTAGAAAGGCAGACAGGGAGCAGTAGGAGAGACAGAGTTCAGGCGAAGAGCAAGGAGCAGCTCCTCCTGATCCTAGAGCATGGAGAGAAGAGAGAAAGCAAGACCAACGCAGACTGAGCTGGCTACAAGAGGGGAGAGTATCCCGCCTCCCTTCACAAGGCACATCTGGGGACTGAGATGTAAGGAGGTGCCAGTGGGAGGAGCATTTGTTGAGAACAAGCATTGAATCTGTGCAGCCTTGTGTGTACTTGCTGACGCCTGGAGATTACTGTGCTCTAGCTTGTGGAGCTTGCCCAGTTTGCCTGCTTTGGTTACTGTTTGGCTAACCTGGTTTATTGAACTTCTTGCTCTGGTTACTGTTTGGATAACCTGGCTTACTGGACTACTTAAAGCCAGAGGCTACTGAAGGTGCATGTGAGAGCTTTGCTCCAGGACTTGTAGTAAACGTGGAGACGTTTGTGGGCAAAGTTGGAGCAATAAAAGGGAGTTAGAATTGTTCTCTGGCTGTGTGGCTTTTGTGCCACATCCTGGGTCATCACAAGTATGTATGTACCATGTATTTTTAAAAAATGTATAATATACATTATTTTTTGCTTGTATGGAATACTGCTATGTATCACAAAGATAGAATGAAGAGAATAGCAGTGAAACATTAGAAGGCATCAATCACTCCAGTGAAATATTATGTTTGGACTCCCTGGCAAGTTAATAAATAAGTAACTATTAGGGAAAAAAGCAGGCTAGAACCCAATGGAGCTATGGCTGTAATGATCAGGGAAGAAAATGGCCCATAGGAAGAAAATGGCCCAAGTCTAGCTATGAGAGGTGAACCGGGAATCAACTGATATTTTGATATCTCAGACTCTCTGGATGTCTAGATCTATATTTAGCTTTTCCAGATCTGCAATTCATCACATCTAGTTTTCATATTTTTGACTTCAGCATTTACATCCCTGCTAATAAAAATTAGGCTCCAAGACAGGAAGTGCAAAGTAGATGAATAACATACCATTCCTGTGAAATTACTGCATAATTTTAAGAGAGATTCCACAGTCTTTTGGTTCTCCACAAACGTTTGATCTTTGTAATCAAATCGATTGCCGAAGACGACTGCGCAGATTACATTAGAAACAGCACTTGTACATTTTCTTTTTGGTTCAAAAGGCTGCCCTGCAAGAAAGGTCATAAGTATTTATGAGTGGGATCAGAAAATGTATCACTTTCTCTCCACAAATCTCATTACAAACCTAGAATTTAAAAAAAATCACATTATCTAAATCCTCCATGATCTTTCTAGAATGATGTGGTCCAGATAGGAAAATACTCTGTAATCAATTAAACATATGTTAAAATATATGAAAATCTATATAATCCTAAAACTCTTGTGTCTGTAACTTCAGCAGAATGAAATGGTGTATCATAGGCAAATTGCTTTCATCTGAGATACCTTAAGTGGGCTAATCTAGAATGGCAGGATCCATTACTCCTGTGGCAATAAAATTAGGAAAGTTCTTGCCATTTCAGCAATGCTGTACTGCCACCACCTCTGTGCTGCTACGATCACATGATCCTCATTTACAACATTTCCTGATACTTTCTCTCAGGTCAACGGGGAAGCCTGGGAAGTTTGCAGGCAGAAAATTAAGGGTACTCAACTGCTTTGAAACTCACCAAATTTGGTACTCAACATATTTTGATGTGGAAATTTTGTCCTGGTACTCATCATTTGTTTGGTACTCAACACACAAGCTACAATTTGTCAGTATCAGTTTGCCTTGTGACTCACTACCAATGTTCCCTCTAACTTTTTTTCCAGTGTGTACGGAAAAGTATAGTGTTTGAGAGGCACATTTTCATGCCTGAGCACCTGAAATTTTTTCACAGATGTCACCCAAGACAACAACAAAATCAGTGTTATTTGAAAATCAATTCTACCATGTAAATATCCATTAAGGAATCTCCCTATACAGGTAGTCCTCAATCTACGACCAGAATTGAGCTCAAAGTTCCTATTGCTAAGTGAGACATTTGTTAAGTGAGTTTTGCTCCATTTTACAACCTTTCTTGCTACATACAGTTAAGTGAATCAGTAACCTGGTTGTTAAGTCAATCTGAGTCTCCTACCAACTTTGCTTGGCAGAAGGTTGCAAAAGGTGACCCCAGGACACTACAACCATCATAAATATGAGGCAGTTGCCAAAGATCCAAATTTTGATCATGTGGCCATGGGAATGTTGCAATGATCATAAGTGTGAAGAACAGCCGCAAGTCACTTTTTTCAGTGCTGATGTAACTTCAGTCATTAAGTGAACTGTTGTAAGTTGAGAACTACTTGTATTCAAGTTCAATAGATGACTCTCTATGGGAAAAGGATCAAAACTTCCCTCTAGCCACATTTTCCATACTATGAATTACTTTATATGCTTTAAACTTTCCCACTTACTATCCAATTGTCTGCAGTGATATTAGCAAATTATGAATAAATTACCAATTGATGTAGATTAGCAATTGGGGCACATAAAGAAACAAACAAAGAGGGGAGAGGAAGGAGGGGGAGGAAGGAATGGAGAGGGAGAGAGAGGGAGAAGAGAGACAGAGACACAGAAAAAAGAAAGAGAAAGGAAAGAAAGAAGGAAAGAAAAGAAAGAAAGAAAGAAAGAAGAAAGAAGAAAGAAAGAAAGAAAGAAAGAAAGAAAGAAAGAAAGAAAAAAGGAAGAAAGAAAAGAGAGAAGAGAAGGAATAGAGGCCAAAAAAGCAAACAAGGAAAAGTAGGGAAAAAACTTTCACTGGAAAACACTATTTTTCCATCAGCGCAAAACTTTCCTAAACAAGGTAAATTTTCCGGATTTTGACTTTCCGATCCAGGCGGATGAAGAAGCCTCTATTTTCTTTTTCTTTTCGAGCAATAAATCAAATAAAAACCGTGGAGCACCAGGTTGACTCCCCCTTCCTGCAAAAAAAACCCTCAAGCACCAATGCTCCGAACTCAGAGGCTGGATTCAGACAACATGTGCACATGCGGCATGGGTTTCCACTTGCTTATGTTGCCAAGCACCTCCTGCACACCCACACCTCGGAAGCGAAGCCAACGGCTGGGAGCCCAGTCGTGGAGGCTTAGCCAACAAACTACGATGGAAACATTCTCTGTACGTTGGTTGTTGCCACTGCTGCTGCTGCCGCCGTTGTCCCCCTCAATACCTTTGATCCAGGAGGGAACGTTCTCCCCGTCAATCAGTCACATGCTGGTGGATGGAGCCCAATTGTAACCCTACACGGCCATGTTTCTGTTGGCCAAAGGCCTACCCTCCTCTGGGTATGTCCAGGTGCTATAATATCCCGGCCCAGCTGACAGAAGCCTCCTAGCCCCCTGCAGACTAAAGTCCATCATGCTAAACATCACTGTGCAGCAGTTGGAAACTGCTGCACTGTGTTTTGTTGCCACCTACGCAGCCGCACAACTGCGCAGCTTAGAGGGAACATTGCTAACTACATTATTCCTTATGGGAAACATTGCTCATTTTTGGTACTCATCACGCCTCCTGGAATTAATTAACAATGAATACCAATGTACCACTGTATTTATTAAATATATGAAAGTCTGCATTACATTTCCACCATCTTATTGCTGAATACTGCTATCTATATTTTTTCCTCATCGCCTGGGGGTCCTCACTCTTCATTTTTCTGCTCATAGCTGGTTTCTTTGATTTACTTTGTTCCTTTTCTGTGACCAATTCAATTCTTCATTACCCCTTTGAATTTTCTGCCTCTCTCCAATTTTAACTGAGCTTTTCTTCTTTCCATACCTCTCTCCTTATAATCTAGCCAGCACTTTTTAAAAAACAGTCCCACGCTCTTTGTTTCTATTTCTTTTCCTATCTCCTTCCTTATAGTCCACTGAAGATGGTTTTCAAAGATAATAGAATTCCCTGAGTGAATTTTATTTGTGGCATTTTAATTTTAAGTCTATGTTGCCTAACAATCATTCCTCATTCCCTCATGCAGCATATTCTTATCCATGTTTTCCTTATCTATCTCATTTGCCATAAAGTGTTTTGTTGGCTGTTGAATTTACCTGATAGGTAATTTAGCATGATATTAAAACCTGATTAAAACAAATCCATGGTTAAAAATCTGTAAGTACCCCATGAAATGACTTCCTAGTGTTTCTGATCTCTCAGTTGCTGCAGCCACACTAAAATTTCACTATTCTTCGGTATCCTTGTAATTTTATGAAGCCAAAACCTGACAGTGGGTAGAAAACTATGGGAAACAGCTTGAAGATTTTATATATTTCTCATGTGCATTTTTGTCTGTGCTCTTGAACACCAGTGTGAAAGCAACACCATAGGAGCTTGTTGCTACCTATCTTTCTTTTTCTTTATTTTGTGCAGTTAAATGTAAAAGTGTGGCAGCATAGTGGTTAGAATGCAGTACTTCAGGCTACTTCTGCTGACTGCCAGTTGCCAGCAGTTCAAGTCTCCCCAGCTCAAGGTTGAGTCAGCTTCTATCCTTCTGAGGTTGATAAAATGAGGACCCAGATTGTTGGGGGGAATATGCTGACACTGTAAAACACTTGGAGAGGGCTGTAAAGCACTGGGAAGTGGCATATAAATCTAAGTGCTATTGCTATTGCTATTTGAGTTTCAACTCAGAATTTTCCTGTAACCTTGCACAATACAAAACCCCCTCTCGGCTTCTTTTTACAAATGAAAGTATTCTTCTTGAGGACAACTGCTTTGGAAGACCTTGCATGCTGCCCAGTTCTTCCACTAGACAAAGGGCTTCCTCCTGCACTCTTTCGGACATCTGTTTCTTCCCCATCCCAAAATTTCTCAAGGTAGATAGCATGAAATGTCTCATCTCCTTCCAGATTTTCTCATCAGCAGTGGCCAGACCTAAAACCAAAGGCATAGGGAAAACAGCATGATTGTCAGTTTTCAGCTTTTGAGAAGTAGCACATTTCAATATAAACAATGGTTACAAGCCCTTTCCTCCTTCAGATCCTTGTCTCGCCAATAGCTGTGATAGGTAGTCGTAGTTTATTCAATTTGTATGCCGCCCTATTCCCGAGAGACTCAGTCACTCAGGTCACTGCATTGCAATAAATATAGATCACAAAATCTTCTCTCCCTACTTTCAATAAAGCACAATTGGCAGGTTGAAATACTAATTAGTGAATGCAGCTCTTCCACTAATTTATTTATTTATCCATTTTCAATTTATTTAGCTACCCGTCTCAAAAACTTATTCTGGACAATCTTAAAGATAACACAATTGCAAGAACAATTACAAAATTTAAAAATATATAGTAGAAAAGTACATTTTCTTAGCCATTATCAAAACCATGACACAAGTTCTGCAATGGTGATATAGACAAAAAGACCTGTATATTGAACATAGAGACTGGTCTTTACTGTCCCTGCAATTTTCAGGAAGCAGAAGAAGAAATAGACACATTTCAACATGTGACTGTTTTTGTGCAGTTCTAGACATTCATTGGCTAAGAGAAGATATTTTCTTTTGAAGGTATATTAATTTTCAACAATAGCTCAGACAGCATCAGCTAAAAAACTCTTATTTGAAAAGTATGTATGAGTCTTATTTTCTTTTGACCCTCAAAAAAAGCACTTGGCCTTATTTTCAGGGAGGTCTTATTATTTTGAGGTGCAGGAGGTGGCGAGTGTGGTCACCTCATGGCTGCTCCTGTGCTGCAATATTTTTTGGGAGGCTTATTTTCAGGGGAGGGCTTATTTAGCACATGCGCTCAAAAGCCCAACTGGGTTTATTATCCGGCAGGTCTTATTTTCAGGGGAAAGGGTTTAAAAAAATCATTTTTCAAGTAAAACTTTCTAGACCTTAATAGCATAATTTAAAGGTGCACAGTAGCTTTCAAAGAAAAAGAAGAGCAAATAAGGAAGTGCAAGAGTACCAACCATGGTTATGGAATATTCGCTCAATGGTGGGCACAACATTACGCCCACTAAATTCTTCTGCATGATTTATCAAAGCATCTTTACTATCTTATGTCCACAGAGCACAACCAAAGGTTTTGATCCAATCCAGATGGTAAAGATAGGACCATACCGTCCAATAAGCTAAAGGTAGAATTAAATGAAAACCTAGTTAATCAGCTGATGACCCATGTTGGAGTGAAATTATTTCCAAGCATATTTGAAATACATTTTAAATTATTGCAGAGAAACCTTCAAAATGTTCAAGAAGAATTCCAAAAATTCTTAACATCCACAAATATAATTAGATTCTAGAACATTGCAGGTGTCTATTAGCTTGTGGGATATGGCTACTAGTATGGGTTTTTATATAAAATGTAATTGTTTTTAAAATAATAACAGAAAAAGCAAAAGAAAGAAAGCATAAAATTACATATATTATCAAGAATACATAACAAGTGCTTTAAAACTAAGTGAAAAAAACAGCATGACTTTTATGTTCAGTGATGCGTTAAATATCCTAGTTCACATAGAATAGCATGTGCTGTACATGATAAACAGAGATTTGGTTGCATTTGTGATATATAAGAAAAAGTACCAAAACTCCCTAGTACTATTTTTATCAACATCAAGGAATTTTACAAGTAGCATAAGTATAATAGTCCAATCTATTCTTTCTTCATTTATTATATAGATCTATGTGAAATCTACAACTAACCAACACCATAAAGGGTGCTCGACATCAATAATTATGGGCCCAACCACAAGGAAAATGGAAGATTCAACGTGGAATGTATGAAAAATAAAAGCTCAAGAGCATGAGTTAAAGAATGGAATGAAAGACTCACACACATACATACTGTGTGTTTGTGAGGAAGACCAAGACTAAGATGAATGGAACCCATTAGAATTAAGATGGTCTGATCTTATAGAGTTGAGAATAAAAGTTCAGACTTATGTTTAAATGAAATGGCAGTACCAACATTAGAAAGTGTAATTGGTGTTAGATTACATCAGCGGTGATAATCAGCCATTTGCACCAGTTCGCTAGAACTGGTTAACTGTTGGCTCAGTTTGCCAAACTGGCTGAAGCCTTGCCCCATTCAGACCTCCCCCAGACTGTTACAGGCCAAAATGGAGTTTCTGTGGGCCCGGTCCGGTTTTCCGAGGCCCTCTTTGGACCTCCAGAGGCTTCCCCTGGCCAATTACAGGTCAAAATGGAGCGCCAATGGGCCAGATTTACTTATTCCTCCCCACCCCATTTCCCATGGCTTACTGTACTTACTTTTCAAACAGCTGTAGAAGAGGCTGACCCACATGGCTGAGAAACCAAAGTCTTTTATTCAGAAGCTGGAGATCTTCAAAAAGTAAGTAATCGATGGAAAATAGGGTGGGTAGGAGTAAGTAGAATCTGGGATGCCAGCAAAGTAGGCCCAGTCTGTGGAGATCCAGTGAGGCAGGATAGGGAGGAAGCAATTGCAGGGACCCCAAGGGGAGCATGAGGTATCTCAGTGGATTGAGAGAGGCCTTGGATGGCCTCTACTAGGCTCCACATGCTGTTCCCCAGCCTGAGATACCTCATGTGTATTTAATGATCTGTGCAATCAATTAACAAATGCATTGAGGAAAGCACAGAGTGATCATGTTCATTTAATGTGATTCAATTCAATTTGCAGGCTCTATTACATTTGTAACTGGAGGATTACCTGCATAATGAGAGTGAGGAGGATTTCAAGGAAGTCCTGCGTTAGCACCACACAAATCCTGTGTCACGCCCACCCCGGCCACGGCCACCCAGTCACATGGCCAGCCAGCCACACCTACCCAGCTGGTCATTAGGGCAGAGAACCGGTTAAATTATTTGAATCCCATTACTGGATTAGATGATATACATAGGAGATAGCATGTAGGAGACACAGATAGAGATGATAGAGACATAGATAGAAAGATACAGGCAGAGAGCCATTAAAACATGGATCTTGGGAAAAATGAGTCTGGAAGAAACAGAAAGAAGTGAAAGTAAAACAATTGTTGTTTATTTCTTACATAAAATTCTGTAATGAAACAAAAGCAAAAATGCTTTGTTTCAGTTTCTGGTATCATTAGCCTTCTTTCACTCTTCAAGTTAGGAAGCTGAATTAAACTTTCCAAGTGACCAAACTTTGCCTGTTACAGCTTTCTATTTCGATCAAATTTCAGTACCTCAAAGAAAACCATAAACTATCCATTGTCTTAACAATACATCACCTTTCAACTTTAAATAAGTATTATTTTGTAGCTCCCCATATTTATATTCATTGGTTCCACCTTAAATTGTATTTTATCAAATTTCATTTTAAATTGCTTTTGTCAAATTTTAGTAATAATTTGTTTCTGGAACTTGCACTTTGATATGGCCCAAGGGCTAATCAATAAAGACTCGATGTCAATGTATATTCATTGGTCGTCTTCAAGAAACTGGATTATCACTAGATTGCAGCAAAGAATTTCTGCATGTTTTTGTTGCCATCTAGTGATTATCCAGATTTGTATAACCCATATAAAGTAGTCTTAGTGTTTTGTTAGCTAGGACAGAAGGTATGTTTGCATTTCAATAAACTGGGATTAAGCAGGATGGCTAGAGGAGGAAGATAGGTCTTGAGTTAGTTGCTAATTCAAATGAAACACATTTGAGACATTTAATTTTCTAAAACTCTTATTACTGTTACTTGTTATCCCTTTTATCAAACATTATGCTTTTATCAGGTTGCTACAAAGTAATTTCTATGCTAAACTACCTGGTGAAAATATATATATGACACTCAACAACAACACCTCCAAACTAGACCCTTTGGAACGAGCTCCCCGTGGAGATTCGTACTCTCACCACCGTCCAGGCCTTCCGCATAGCCCTTAAGACCTGGCTAGCCCGTCAGGCCTGGGGACAAAGATAATCGCCCCTCCCGAATGATGAATGAATGTTGCTCATTATTTTACTCTATGTTTGTCTACGTCACTGTTTGTATTTCCTTCCCCCGATTTTATGTAAGCCGCCCTGAGTCCCCTCAGGGAAAAGGGCGGCCTATAAATGTTAATAAACTACAAACTACAAACTACTAGAGAAAGGAAGTAATATAGATAGACTTCAAAGCAATCATACCTTTTATATGACTTATACAGAGGTAGTACATCTTGCTGAAAGAGGTTCCCCAGAATAGGCCATGGAGCAGGTCCGGGGGGCAGCTGCCCTTTTTCTTATACATTTGGAAAGATGAGAAAAGGATGAAGAGTACACAGAGAAGAAGCAGAACTCCTGTCCATGTCAGCTCCATCCTTATCTGAGTTCCTCTTGAAAAAATCCAAGAAGCTGTTTAAATGAGACAAGGTTGAAAGGAGGAGCCTCCTGAACTCCCAATTATATCTAAAGTCCATATTCTCTCTAACCTTTCACATACCTCCTTGTTTATTCTCTGCTTAATTAATTCTTTTACCTCAGGAGAGGTACTTATTAACATTCTTAACGTTTCCCTGTAGGCAGAAATAAGTTCTTGTTCTGTGTTTTGTGGGGGAAGGAGGTATGGTTTGGGTTGAAAACTGAAACATCTGCCTTTTATGTAGGTGAGGAGTCTTTCAGAAAAAAAATGGAAACCGCCTGTGTATAGGAAAATTTTTAATAAAAAAAAAACATATATAGTTGTTTTGATTGTGCCATTTAGAAATAGAAGTTCAGTCACAAGTCAATTTAAACCCCGTTATTATTGAGAGGGGAAATGCCTAAGAAATTGGTAGTGGGTAATTCAAACATCTCTGATAAAACAAGTGGCAATACCAGTATTTAGATTCATAGGCTCTGTTATATTCAATTGGAAATTCAAATTTTGAGGGTAGGGAACATGGGCCACATAGTTTTAGTATTTCCAAGGCATAAAACCTAATTACATGAAACTCACTTGTCAACTTTGACTATCCCAGCAATGTCCCACTCATGGTTACCAAAGTTCTCTTTCCGAGTGGAAGGGTAAGGCGTTTCAACAAAATCTACTTCTTTGTCTTCTTATTTAAGTGTATCTGTGATCTTGGAATGGTCCAGATCAATGAAAATTCCTTTACATTAGTTCATTCTAAACAATCCCTCTTCTTTGAGTAGTATCTATAGTTTCTAAAAGACATAAAGCCTCTGGTAACAGCCTCTTCAGTACCAAGGGAAGGATAAACAGGAAAACTGGGTCAATAAATGAGAAAGCAGCAGCCTTCCAGGGCTACACCCAGTGGTGTATTAAGCATTAAGCAGACTAAGCACATACTTAGAGCACCAGGCCCAAGGGGGCACCACAAAGTTGAGAAAGAAAAAAAACCCAATAAAGATTTGTACAGTATGTACATGGAGGGGGGCACCAAGATTTGTCAGTGCTTAGGACATCAATGAGCCTTAATCCACCACTGACTACACTCTTTGGAAGAGCCCAAAGTCACATCTACCTCATTCACATTCACTGTTTGGGAATTCTCCAGGTTTGAGTGTTTGTTTTTGCAACCAAGGAACCCAGTATCTCTGGAAATAACCAATTTCGCCACAGTAGCACAATCTTTAAATTCATCTGAAGCACCGCAATAGCACAATTAAGACAGGGCTGTTTTTAAAAAATGCTTTGAAACTTCAGTTGGTTTCACAATAATAGAAGAACTTTCCAGGAATTCTCAAACTGCTCTGTTATTGAAACTGGTGAGCAAAAAGAAATTCAGCACAAATTTGCTGTTCAGCAGCACAAGAGATTCTGAATCAATGAGGTCTTTTCATTAATTACTTTCATTCTTTCCATTTTATATGAACACTTCCAGAAAGAATAAGATAAAAATAAGAAGAAATATATTTCAGCATTTATACGTTGTTATTATTATGGTTCTTTAATAAGTATCACCTTTCCTTTTGGGTTGGGGTTTTGAGCATGAGTTTTTGATAAATTCAGAAACTGCTTCTCTTTCTATCACCTTCATGCAGTATTCCAACAAATTTTGGAAACCCATTCAAACTTTACACATGCTTGCAACTGGACAGGCTTTAGAAATGATCCTGGATAGGTTTTGCAAGTGGTAGCAATGTGGCAGATTAGAAAATTCAAGAGGGAATTAGGTTACAACTGCGGTAGTAACAACAACAACAACAACAACAACAACAGTAGCAATAACAAAAATAGGGATTCATTTGTTCTAACCCAATAAATCTTTTGGACTCAACAGCATCCATATCTACCATTTGGGTTATCTAGAAATTACCCAGTTACATTGCCCAAGTAAGAACAGTAGGTTACTAACAAGCTTGAATACTCCATGATAAAAGACCCCTGGCAAGAGAAAAGGAAGGGGAAAATGCTGACAGAAAGCTTCCAGTCAGAGAGAACAGCACCCAACTCACCTCGCGAAGGAGTTGTGATAAAGCCTGTGCGCAATATTTACTCTAGAGAATGCCCTTTGGAGTGTAGCAGGATTAACTTCTGAGCAAGCGTGTCTTGAAATTGTCACTTTGAGACCGAAGTCTTGCTCAAGGATACCCTTTAAAGGATGATATGATTATTTAGACCGATATGCATCAAACCAGAACTAAATCTCCATGAGATTTAACCTGAGCATTTAACCTCCTGCTTTACTAATGCAAATTAGGTTTTCTTATCCAGATATGGCACATCCCACCAAATAGGATGGGTACAAGTATAGTGGAACCTAATATTACTACGAGTGTGACTCACGTTTAGTAAGTATAACGTTACATTGAAGCTTTCCATATAGCTTCAGCATGTTTACTGAAAATTTCTTTGACAAATCCATGATGTATTTCAAACTTTCACACACAAAAAAAAACCCTTCAGGAACTACCGTATTTTCACCCATATAACCCGCGGGTTATATGTGTTTTTACCTACCGCGCATGCCCCCGCGGGGTATAAAAGTGGGTGGGGGTATACAGAAAATATTTTACACAGATTAACTAAAGGGAGAGCTTGGGAGTTCGAGGAATTGGGAGGCAGCTTTACCTCGGCTCCCCGTTCTCCATCGGGGGCACATGCAACCAGACTGGAAAGGGCTGGGGAGACTTAGCTCGGCGGCTCGGGCTCCTTTTCTCCCTTTTCCTGCTTGGGTTTCGGCACGCCTTCGTGAAAACCCCGCCCCTGGCTATGGGCGAAGCGACCAGGAAGAAGCAGGAAGCGAATGCCAGCCAGCATCCCTGCCTTCTTCCTCCGAGAGCCGCTTCTTTGCCAGCCTCTCAGCTGATCAGTGGCAGCAGTCCCCATGACACACAGACCCTTTGCTGCCGCGCAGGGCGAGCGCTGCTGGGAGAGATCCGGGGGAGAGGAGGGAAAAGGCGTCCCGAGCAGAAGTTTACCTTCTCCTCCCCCTCCCGCTGACTTCTCCCCAGCAGCGCTCGTCTCCAGCCTTAGCAACCCTGGCGGCTCCCAGGGAGACTGAAAGGGGCGCAGCGGTCTCCCAACCACCGAGGAAGGAAGTGGAGCCAGCCCCTGGGCTATGGGCGAAGCGACCAGAAAGAAGCAGGAAGCGAATGTCAGCCAGCATCCCTGCCTTCTTCCTCCGAGAGCCGCTTCTTTGCCAGCCTCTCAGCTGATCGGTGGCAGGCAGCCCCCGTGACACACGGACCCTTTGCTGCCGCGCGGGGCGAGCGCTGCCGGGGAGAGATCCGGGGGAGAGGAGGGAAAAGGCATCCCGAGCAGAAGTTTCCCTTCTCCTCCCCCTTCCCGCTGACTTCTCCCCAGCAGGGCTCGTCTCCAGCCGTAGCAACCCTGGCGGCTCCCAGGGAGACTGAAAGGGGCACAAAAGGCGGGACGCCTTTTCCCTCCTCTCCCCCGGATCTCTCCCCGGCAGTGCTCGCCCCCGCGCGGCAGCAAAGGGTCCGTGTGTCACGGGGGCTGCCTGCCACCGATCAGCTGAGAGGCTGGCAAAGAAGCGGCTCTCGGAGGAAGAAGGCAGGGATGCTGGCTGGCATTCGCTTCCTGCTTCTTCCTGGTCGCTTCGCCCATAGCCAGGGGCGGGTTATATAAGAGGGCGGGGTATACGGAAAATATTTACACGTCTTGGAAGCCTGCGGGTTATTCGCGTGGGCGGGTTATATGGTGAAAATACGGTAATTAACCAGGTTTTTGTTTTATTTTTTCAGCTTACTGGGAAGCTTGGGTTGATCTTTAACCTCTGGGTTAGATCAAAACTACTAGTTTTTAGTATGACTTTTCCTTCAATCCTTGAGACCTGGGGAAAAATGAAGGATTGGACTGTATCTTACAAGTGGTCTAGCATAACCAATGGGAAGGGAGGCAAAGTGACTAAAAAATCTAGGGATGATGAGTATCTTAAAAACATTTTTGAAACGAAAATCATTTGGCTCTTACTCATTATTTATTTAAATTTATTATAGCTACCCATTTTTCATTGACCCTGGGGGGGAGGGGCTTGCAAACATAAAAACAGTTGAAAGCATACCACCCCTCAGGCAGCCTAAACCAAAATAACAAACCACAAGAAATCACAACAAACTAGAAGCTCCACAAACACAACAATCCCAATCTGAAACCAAGGTTTCAGAGGATATTATACTTATTCCGGGGAGGGATAAAATGGCAGCTTCCCAGGTCCCATAAACGACAATATTTAATAGAAAGGACCGGGAGCATGCTCATTCTGCCAGAATGCATTTGTCGGGGAAGAAACAGCCTGTAAAAATTGTTTAGGTTATAAAAATATTGAACAGATTGACATTGTGTCATACCTCCAGCCACCCAGGAGATTAGCATCCGAATCTTTTACCATGTTTGTTAAATATTCAGGCATTCCAGAGCTGCATCAGGTTTTGCCTGCTAGGATTGCAAAACCTTTGTTAATGGGATGCTATCAGATTTCAGCAGCAATTAAAAGTGTTCTTAAAAAAAAAAACCCAAAAGAATTTATTATACATTTTTCCTTTAACATATATAACTATTTAATAGACAGTGTATTGTCTGGGTCATTTTACATATACATAATAATAATAGCAGTAATAATATTCTTTACTTGTACATAATAGTATTCTTCCAACTTCTAATTTCCAAAAAGTGTTCTTAATAAGACCGGAACAGAGACCAAAAGCAGAATCGTTAAGGACAGCAAATCCGAAATGTGCTTTCAACTCAGCCAGCCAAGCATAATAGCAAATATCTGGAGGAAAAACCACCAATTCCTGCTCTCCTTTGCAAACCACGTGCCCTGGAATCACAATTTTTTTTAAAAAAAAAATAAAATAAGGAGGAGGGGATTTCACTTAACAGTGGTTGCTGACAGATTGTTGCCATTTCAGTTTTAGGTTTGAGGGAATTATGGAAGTTTGCTATTGCCACCTGCTGGACCTCTCTATTACCACAGAATCAATCTTCCCATCAAGGCAGGCAATCAGCGGTTTCCAATCCCTCACAACATCTGGGGTTAACCAGGAGTAGGTCAAAGGTCATAGGGTTTCCAAATGCTGGCTGAAAAAACCGGATTTCAATTTTATTTTTGTTTAGTTTTATGTGGCATTTTTTATGATAACTATTAGTTGTATTTATTGACGCTTTTAATGTTAATTTCTTTCTTTGCCATTACTGGAAATTTAAATAAAATATCATTTGGCCATATACGATGGTTTGTGAAGAGAAGGGAGAAAACCAAGTAAGCCTCTACAAAGCTTTTTGGAGGGAGAGTGGGGTTAAGAGAAAAGAGAAAAATAATTCTTAGACTCAATTCTAATATAATCAACTTCATTTTTAAATCTAGTTTTGATCAAATCTTAACAGATTTGTAACATCCATATCTCTTCATTTCCTATCATGTGACTTTCACTATTGGAAATCCTTCTATTGAATCACAAGCAAATTTTAGTCCATCTCCCGGAAACATTTACTAGCCACTTTTATTCCAGCTGAAATTAATTGCTCTTTTTGAGGAGAGAAAGAACATTTCCTAATTTTTATTATTGCCACACAAGTGTGCATTCCAAGGAGAGAAGAAGCACAAATCACAAAAGTACTGTTTTACAGTTTATGATGTTGATGCTCTCCCAGAACTTTGATGGAGACCTTTTCTCCATGTGTGGGACCTCTCATCTAATTTCCCCTAAAGCCAGAAGTCTCTAAATAGATTCTTCCTGCATCCCTTCTAGCAAACCTCATGTTAATTTTCTAGTCAGGTTCATAATCCCGGTAAAATCTTTCTCCATATTCCATTTTCCTAGTTATATAAGCAGCCTCTTACTTCAACTGCCTCCCAGCCTCTGAGTTCATGCAATCCATTACTTTCTCCTTTGCAACACAAACATGTATACACACCACACACACACACACACACACACAGACAGACATGTAATGTTGCAACCTACAAACTATAGTTGCCCCTCTTGGCAAAAGCTCCTGACAGATAGATAAAATTTATTTTTCTTCTATGTGGAGCAGAAGACTGCAGGGGTGATGACAACAATATTATGAACAACACTTTCTGTGTATTCCTGTTGAGTGTCTGGAGAGAATGTAGAATGGTTATAGTGATACAATCTGTTCCCAGTATTTTAGGTTGACAGTATAGTCCAGATCAATACTTTGGAGGACAGATTACCCAAAGAGATATGAAGTGGAAACAGACAGGCATTCATCATTACTAGATAAACCACAAAAAAGCAAGAGGTTTAGCTACCTAGGCTATGGTTTAGAGGAGATGGTTGAGATTTGACATACCCAAAGTCAAGTGAGTAGCCGGCATGGACAGCAATCTAATTATCATCTTCATTTTAGTATAATGTGCTAGCAAGGCCTGCTTGGGTACTTCCTCACTCTTCTATGCTCATAGCAACAGTGTGCATGCCAGCCTGACAGAAATCTCTTCATACAATCCTTGCCTTTTCTTTTCAAATATTGATAAGGGGAAGGAGAATTGAAGCAAAGATTATAGTCCATTCACAGGGCATTGTATCCCTGCCTTATTCATCCCTTCCCAGTCCTGTTTCCTTCTCTAATCTTCAGCTCTAATCTTCAGCATGGTTGCAGCCATGATAAACAGTATAAAGTTACTGAGTAACTGTGCAAATGTTGAAAGTAAACAGAAAGGAAACAAAGTCCAGTTTGTTGGCCTGCTTAAATTATCCTTCTACGTTTCTTTAATTGAAAACGGTTAATCCGTTCTATGAAATAGTTAATACTGAACTTATTTGTAGTGACTATTCACCTGCTAACCCGTGACTATGTTGTCACTTTAAACCTAAGCAGCTAAACTGATTCCAGCATTAAGTGTGTCAAAATTCAAGCGGGGGAGGGCTGAAAACATGCCAAATTTGAAGAATTTCACAAGGGTTCTTTTTCTTGACCAATTTTATTTAATCATTATCTTACTTTTACAAAATAGATGGATGATAGGCAGCAGACAGATAGAAACTTGCTATTCTGAAGTGCAAAGCATTCAAAATAGCATTTATTTACTTTATTCACTGTTGCTGTTGACGGTCCTTAAACTTTTTCCCAGTCACCATAACTAGTGTTGAAGCATGTCTCATTGTTCTTGTTGTTTACTGTAGTTTTTAGTGTTGTTTTATATTCCATATATATTCCATTCTAGTCTAAAGTAGCTTGTGCTACTTCATCAGGGAAGAAGCGTCTCCTGATTTTACTCTTATCATAGTCATCCTGGGTGGGGAGAGAGTGACTGTCAAAGACATCCATTCAGTGAGTTCTGTGGTTGAATTGGATTTGAACCTGTGGCTTTCTGGTCCAAGCCTAAAACATTCACCCCTACAATTTACTGATAGTCTACAATATCTGGAAGATCATATGTGTAGCATGGTGGGATTCAATATTTTTACTACCGGTTTCTGTGGGGATGGCTTGGTGAGTGTGGCAGGGCAAGGATACTGTAAAATCTCCATTCCCTCCCCACTTCAGGGGAAGGTTACTACAAAATCCCCATTCCCTCCCATCAGCTGGGACTCGGGAGGCAGAGAATAGATGGGGATGGGGACAGTCAGAGATGGCATTATTCTCCGAACTACTAAAACTTTCCACTACCGTTCTCCAGAACTGGTCAAAATCTGCTGAATACTACTTCTGATGTGTAGGTATGTAGGTATGTAGGAGAGGAAGAAAGGAAAGGAAGGAAGGAAGGAAGGAAGGAAGGAAGGAAGGAAGGCTGAACATCTATAAGGGGGTGTAAAGAACTGGCAGTATGGTTTCTTCAGTCTGTACTGTAATGGAAAAAACAGCTGAGCCTTCCTTACTTTGAAGAAAGATTTGGCTTCCTAGAATGAAAAAACAAAAAACAGAAATGACCCAAAGGTGCTTTTTCAAGAGGCAACTGGACTTCCTTGTTTTTCTTTGAAGACATTTTGCTTCTCATCCAAGAGGCTTCTTCAGCTCAAAGAAAAAGCAGAAAGTCCTCTTGAAAAAGCACCTTTGAGACAACTATGAGCCAGATAACTGAGTCATAAACATACAGAAAATGACTTTTTTCTGGTTTTTTTCTGCCGCCTACTGGTTCCTGGTGAAATAAAAATTGAGCTGCATATCATATGAGCTATACCCTATGTTTGAGGGATGGAGTTATATCAAGGAAGTTGTTTGGTGAAAAAAATAAACTAAGCAACAGGAAAAAAAACCAGAAATGCATGATAAATGGGAATAGAAGACAAAAAAGAGACTAGATAGATAAAAGAATAATATTAAAACTCAGTATCTGCAGGCAAGGGAGGCAAGTGATGTAAGAAGTTTCCCATCTCATGAAATATATGTGACAATTAAGCAAATGCTGAGACTCACAGTATATTGATACAGACATTGATACAGATATAATCTCAGAATTTGCATGATGGTATCATTTTGGCTAGTTGCAAGTGCCAAGGTACTTAGATGAGGGGAACTCAAGATGAAAACTTTACTTAAGAACAGAGATCACTGGGTGACTATGTGCACATGATTCTCTCTCAATCCTTTTTTTTCAAAGGATTGCTATTGTGGGAATATTAGATAATTCCTTATGTGCTATCACCTTGAGCTCCCCAAATTCCTTAAATCCACAATAATCCTAGTCTCCGCCAGTAGCAAGCAGAGCTGGCAGTAGACAGCGAGGAGATTGGGGAGGAAAATGGGTCAGTCCTCCAACCTGGGGAAGGCTCTGATGAGGGCTGTGAGGCAGAGAAGGGGCCAGAATGCCAGTTATCAACTGCCTTCAGAGATAGACATCAGTGAGGCAGATGAACAGCTGGAGCCTGTTTCCAGTGTGCGCATACTCAGAGTTGCCAGACGAAGGGAATGGCTAAAGAACAAGGGTCAACTTGGGAGTAAGGCCACAGGTGGACAATGAATGGCCCCTCCCAGAGGAAGTAAAAGAGGAGTGAAGAGGGAGTGGAGTTGCAGGAGACAATTAGTTTGCTTAATTGGCTTGTGATTCTCCGAGACTCCTTGCCAAGTTTTGCAGATATTGGCCTGGCAGCTCTCTGCACCAGATAAGGTCTGTGACTGTTAATCCTCCCTTGAAATACTTTGCTGTCCATGAATGAGCAGAATTCGCAGTAAATTAATAAAAGGGGTTTTTGTCAGGACCAGGAGTTTGCTTCATGCTCTTGGAAAGCCTAGGTCAGAATACTGATCTGCTCAACTAGACATGGTCTTAAAGACATTATAAATAATAAAAAAGATCTGGGCAGGAAGTCAAGAAGCTGGAGAAATAGATGCTGTTTTTTTTACTCCTCTGTCAAAGAACAAATAGATCAGAAGGAAGAGAAGAATCTTGTAAAGTAATAAACTAGCTAGTCAGACGTTGCCAATGAGTAGCGTGTTTCTTGAACCATGGGGTCAATTTCTATGTTGAAGGACTTCTGGCAAGAGATGGACAATGACTTACAAGGGCTGAGAACAATGAGAGGCATTTTGAAAAAGCCAAATCCTTGGCAGGGGAGTAAAAGGAGCCCAGAAATAGTGAATACCATGTATTGGGAAGGAACTGGGAATGCATACTCATCCATGTAGCCTACTATTGCAATGTTAAAGTACCTCACATACATTTTCTAAGGACATGTCCTCACAGTTAAAGCCTCTATATCTAAGCAGCCATTGCTGAGCAATTTGAAGCCACTCCAAGCTGCTCTGCATGAAAACTGCTTCCCCAGGGAAGATGGAAGATCTCCTATCCAGAATATCTATGACACATGGAGAAGGCTTGAGGTGGCTATGACATTTGCTATTGGACCACTTCCTCCTCTCCTCTCTCTTTTTTGCAGATTAGATGACTGATGACCCTAGACAGCAATAACCCCTGAAATTGAGTAACCAATCCATAGCTAAACGGGTGTAATTGAAAGTGTAACTAAAAAGTGTGGGCTCTTTTGCTTCTGTGTGGTAGGTTACTCACATTTTCCCAGGGGTGGGTTGCTGCCAGCATTAGTGCCGGTTTGGTGCATGTGTGCTTTGGTGTGCTACGTGCGCATGTGCAGTTGCCTGTAAATAGGTCTGTACATGTGCAGAACATTAAAAAGGCCAAAAAAACATGGCACGGTGACCAGTTTGGGAGCATGACGAGCCTGCCATTCCCCACCAGTTTGGCGACCAGTCACAATTTCCACTACCTGTTCGCCCAAACCGGTGTGAACCGGTAGCAACCCACCTCTGATCCTCCCCTTACAGAATGTTCTTGTAAAAATAAATCACTACATCTGGTACAGATATGGCTTTCACATACATTTTTTTCTCCTCCTACAATTTGGATAATATGGGGTACAGCATGTATGCTGTGATTTGACACAAATATCAATAATATTTTCTCAAACTCCACTTCTTTGGTGCTGTTCTTCTATTCAATATTTATCCAACAGCTACACCATGAATAAACAAATCTAGATGACTTCTAGATACCTGACAAAAAGGACAGAAAAATCTTTATTTACATCTATTTATATATCACACTTCGTCCATATCCTTCACAGAGAGTTCTAGGAGGCATACAATTATAATAAAATAAACTAAAGGCTAAATAATTAAGATTAAAACATTTGGCTTCCACTTAATAGCTAATAGGTCAATATGATATCATCATGAGAGTAAAAGAATTAAAATGGAAGGGGTTGGTCACACAGCAAGAAGAACTGATGGCAGGTGAACTAAGGCAGTTATAGAATGGAACCCACTTGATTAAAAAGTGTCCACAAAACTGAAAACAAGATGAATGACAACTTCAGCAAGTATTGTAGGCCCAATTGGCAAAAGAAAGTTAAGACCATATTGATTGGAAACATGCAGAAGAGGTCTTAACCTGGATAGACAATGGCTAGAATGATAAGTAATCAATTTGTTTGTTGTTTGTTTGTTTATTAATTTAGAGACTCCATCCATCTCACACTCAGAGCAGGTCTGTGACAGGTGAGTGAACATTTTGAAAACATTATGTGGGTGCATCTCACAGCCCTCCACAAGTGAGACTTTTTTCACACACACTAAACCTCAATTGCAATTGAGTTGCAATTGAAAGAAACTAATTCTTTGCTACCATCTAGTGGTCATTAAGAAAACATATTAACAGTGGTTTGGGGAGGGGGGCAATGAATGGGGCAGAGCACCTGCATCCTACAAGTATATGTTCTGTATAGTGATTGGTGGTGACTTTTTCCATGTTGGAGAAATGTACCAAACACTATTCTTACAATCCATGTGTGGACAGCAGCACAGCATGACCCTGCTTCACATGTGTGGTAAGGCCACATAGTGGGGACAGCACATTTTATGCTAGCATGATTATTTTCCAGCCCTAGGATGGGAGGAACATATGATAGAGGAGCTGTACTTCTATACAGATGTTTAAATACAGGGATGAATAAGTCAAATTATATTACCCAGAAAGTTCCAGTGTCTCTGTATGGTATATAGGAAATGGAGTGGAAATGGAATGGAGTGGAATAGAATGGAGTGGAATGGAATGGAGTGGAATGGAATGGAGTGGAATGGAATGGAATGGAATGGAATGGAATGGAATGGAATGGAATGGAATAGAATAGAATAGAATAGAATAGAATAGAATAGAATAGAATAGAATAGAATAGAATAGAATGGTGCAAATGCTCCAGTGTACATTAAAAGACAAAATACATTCAAACAGAAACAATGTAGTTGGTGTTGCTGATTCCTGGTGGGACAAAATTCATCAGTGGAATAAGAGATTTGAAGAGTATAACTTATTCAAAATGAAGAAGCCAGACAATATGTGAAGAGGAATGGTGTTAAATGTGAAGAAAATGCACACATGTACTGAGATCAAGGAATCTGAGCAGAAGAGCCCAGTTAAAAGCATTTGGGGAAAAATGCACGGAAAGGAGAACAATAGTGATGCTATTGCTGAGACATATTATAGACCACCCATAAAACAGACATTTTGGATAATGTTCTCCTGGACTTGAATTTATGGAACCTTCTGGGAACAGAGACATAGTAATCATAGGAGACTTCAACAACCTGGACAGGTGATAGAAAACCAACTCAGCCAAGATTTTTACTCCCCCAAATTCTTAGTGATCTTGCTCAATGTTTTATCTTCCAGTTTGTTTGCTTGTTTAAAACATTTATATAAGTGCCATTGATATTACTAATGGAGACAAAGTTTTAGAGGTAGTGGAAAGATGTAGGAACTTTGAGAGTGACATGTCATTCATATTAGGCTTCACTATAATGCAGACACTGAAAGTCAGATTAGTATTTTAGACTTTAAGAGAGCTGACTTCAACAAATTAAGATAAACAATGGAAAGTATTTCATGAATGGAAATCCTAGGAGAGAGAAACACTTCAGAGTGTTGGAAAACTCTGAAAAACAAAATAATAGAGGTCCAAATGAAACAATACCAAAAAGAAAGAAAAACAAGAGATATCTGACAAGACCACCCTGGTTGCACATGGTTTCTGACAAGTGTAGAATAAGATGGACTATATAATATAATATGCTTGGACCTAGAGTGGAATAGCAATAAATAATTTGATCTGCAAGAATGGAGTCAGGAAAGCTAAGGTTTAGGATGAGCTAATACTTGCAACAAATGCAAAAATGATAAAACTTTTATTTTGATATATAAGGAGCAAAGAAAAAAAGTCAAGGAAATGGTTGGCCCATTAATGGGGGGAAATGGCAAGAAGGTGACAGGCAGCAGAGAGAAGGCAGAGCG
Source organism: Thamnophis elegans (assembly GCF_009769535.1). Classification (NCBI taxonomy): domain Eukaryota; kingdom Metazoa; phylum Chordata; class Lepidosauria; order Squamata; family Natricidae; genus Thamnophis; species Thamnophis elegans. The sequence goes on from NC_045542.1 coordinate 62,266,738, forward strand.
GCTTAACTTCCTTTTTTTGCATCAGTCTTTATGGGAAAAATAATCCAACTTATCAAAAGCAGCAATGTGGGGAATAGAATAGAAATATAGGTCAAATATGGTTATGATATGGTTCCAATCTTTAAAAGGAGGGAGGAGACTGGATCTAGGAAACTATGTAGACCAATCAGCTTGACATTAATATCAGGGAAAATCCTGGAAAAGGTAATCAAGTACCAAGTTTGTGAGTACGTAAAATTGAACAAGTAATTACTAGAAGCTAGCATAAATTTGCTAAGAACAATCATCCCAAACAAATTGTATGGTTTTCTTTGATAAGGTAACTAAATTAGTTTGCCAAGGAAATGCTGTGGAATATAGTATGTTTAGACTTCAGAAAGGCATTGATAAAGTAGATCACAGCCTACTTCTATGTAAGCTGTAAGATAGAATAATGTGAGATGGAAAGTAGCACTACTAGATGGATTTGCAGTTGGCTAATGAACTGTACTCAGGATATGGGTTCTTAATGGAAGTACAACTATGTGGAGAAGAGCATGCAGTGGGTTTTCTCAAGGTTCTACATAGGCCCAGTGCTCTTCAACATCTTCATAAACAACCTAGATGAGGTGGTTGAAGGGGTGCTCATCAAATTTGCAGATGACACAAAACTGAAGGGATTGCTAATACTTTAGAAGATAAGACTCAAGATTCAGAAAGACGTTGAAAACTTGAGAATTGGGCTCTATTTAACAAGATGCAATTCAGTGGCAAGAGAAGGATGGTCTGCACAGGCAGAGTGCACAGGTGAACAAGTATAAGGTAGGTAATAGCTGGTGCTTATGAGAGAGGCAACAGTAGTGCCTATGAGAGGATATATGTATCCTTGTGGTTGTTCTTGAGTCTCTAAGTCATGTTCGACTCTTTGTGACCCACATAGACTATAGCATGCCAGGTTCCCCCTGTCCTCAGCTATTATCAGGAGCTGCGGTGGCACAGTGGTTACAATGCAGTACCGCAGGCTACTTCTGCTGACTGCCGGCTGACTGCAATTTGGCAATTCAAATCCCACGAAGCTCAAGGTTGACTCAGTCTTCCATCCTTCCAAGATTAGTAAAATAAGGACCCAAAATTGTTGGGGCAATATGCTTCCTCTTAGAGAGGGCTGTAAAACTCTGTGAAGCGGTATATAAGTCTACGTGTTAGTGCTATTTGCCCAAATTTATGTTCATTGTGACGATGATACTATCTAAATATCTCATCTTCTTCTTATCCCCATTTTTTTTTATCTCCCAGCCTCTTTTACCTTTCCCAGCCTCAGGGTCTTTTCCATGAGTCCTTTCTTCTCGTTAGGTGGCCAAAGTTTTTGAGCTTTAGTATTCAGCTTCCTTGTGGACCAGTGCTTAAGTATGTGTCATCAGTATGCTTCAGCTGCCAAAAAAAGCCAGTTGGATCATGAGCTGCATCAACAGAGAGACAGTATTAAAATCAATGAAAGTGACAGTACTGTTCTATACTGGTGAGACCACATTTGAAACCCTGCATCCAGTGCTGGTCATCACAGTACAAAAAAGAAGCCAAGATCCCAGAAAGAGTGCAAAGAAGAACAACTAAGATGGTAACAGCTCTGGAAGCTGAATACTATGAAGAATAGTTAAAGGAACTTGGCATGTTAACTGCCAAAGACTGAGTGGAGACATGAGAGCAATCTTCCAATATTTAAAGGGCTGTTGAAAGGAAGAAGCCATTGATTTATTCTCATAGCACCTGAGGGTGAAACAAGAAGTAATGAGTGGAAACTTCTCAGAAAAAGATCCAGGAAATAAGGGGGGATTTCCCTTACAGTGAGAACAATTAAGCAGTGGAACGGCTTGCCAGCTGGAAATGTAAGTGCTCCATTGCTGCAGGTTTTTCAAGAAAACCCACAGCAATGGAGGTTTTGTTGAAGATAGTGTGGAATAATTGGAAACCATTGTAAATGAGGGGTCCTTGGTGCTGAGCTTGGTTGTTTTCTTGGAGACATTTCATTACCCAAACTAGGTAACATCATCAGTGCTCATAGCTGATGGTGCTTAGTTTGGATAATGAAACATCTGCAAGAAAACCAGCAAGCTCCAAGAGCACCGAGGAAAACAGGCCATTTTTTTGCAAAAACAGGGGCATTTTTGCCTTTCCCCAGCCCTGCTGAAGCCTGCAGAGTGCTTTGCGGGGCTGGAGGAAGGCAAAAATGCTTCCATTTTTTGCCCATTTTTTTGGAAAAATGGGTGTAGGGGCGGGGCTTCGGGAGGCCAAAAATGGCTGTATTCAGTGTATAAGATGCACCAACATTTCATGCTTTTTAGGGGGGAAAGGTGCATCTTATACTCCAAAAATAGGGTCAATAGTATCTATAGAAAGATGGTCAAAAAAGGTAAATATAGAAGGAACATACCTCTCAGGTATTTTCTTTTGTGTTGAATGTATATTCTCTTGACTATGTCAATAAGAGAAAGAAGGGAGGGAATGGATACACATCATTGAGAAGACAGATGATAATATGTGACAGGCAGAGGAAATGCTCCTCAACTTCTCTTTTGCTTGCTCTTTTCTTCAAAAAGATCTATGAACGCATGAACCTCAGCAGGCATAGAAGGGATACATAAAAGGCTAATTTTATTTATTTTATTATTTATGAAACCAATTTATATAGCTGCCTATTTCACAAACTAATACATTTGGATAGCGTTCAAATAGAGCTATAGATCATTAGACAGTCCTTGATCGTTTCATCCTTCTTTGTACATATAAGTTGGCACCCTTTCCCTTCCCTCACAACCCTCAGAGTCCTTGTCATTCTCCTCCTTGGCTGACCTGCAAAACTCTCTGCCATTTTGCTTGGGATGTACATTGAATAAAGGGAGCTATGGATTCTGAGGAAAACTATATTCCCACTTTCAATTCCAGCATGTCGCCAATGGCCACTTGTAGAGAAGAAGTGGGCTTACCCATTGATCACTGGTGCCCCCCCCCCCAACCAGAGAGTCCTACCTTGCCAACAGACATCCACATCTTTATCTTTCCCCCAGTGGCCATATTGTTCAAATTTTATCCTTGGTTCCAAAACAACCAAAGGCATCCATCAGATTTGTCATCAGCCGATTAGGTCTAGGGACAGAGGGAGGTGAGAAAGAGGGCAGGGATACAGCTCTGTCATCTTCACTTGTGACACAAAACCTATGGGTTTTATAAGAAGTGTAATCAAAGGCATGGTGGCACTGAAACCACTACAACTTCCCCAAATTTCATTTCCACAGGAATCACAAGGCCTCTCATTCTATAGGTGAGACCATTCGAGTTGCCTGGTTCAAATTCTTTTGGCCACTTTCTAATTTCATCAAATTGAAGGTTACAAAGTATCAAACACTAGACTTTTAGTAATGTACAGATATACCAAGTAAATCAACTCAAGATAATTACGCACTCCTGATTATTACAAACAAGTATAAAATGTCCAGGTTGGGTCAATTATATTCAAAAGTCCAGAAGAATGTTGTGGATGGTTTTTTTGGAGACCCTATTATCTCTGATAATTCATAGAACATGGGAGTAGTACTAGAGAGCTGAAGAAGGGCAAATGTTGTTCTTATCTTTTTTTAAGAGGAACCTTGAAACTGACATTGATTTCAGATTAACTGTCCTTTGCTGATAGAGCAATGTGATAGACATAATGTATCTTGACTTCAGCAAAGCATTTGACAATCTTTCCCATGAGATCCAAGTCAAAGATAGCAAGTGTAGGCTGGACAATGCAATCATTAGACAGATGTAGTATGTAGAGCTGACTGAACAATTGCACCCACTGACTATATATCAATGACTCTGTCAAGTGGGAGGAGGTGATAAATGGCACATTGCAATACTCTGCTCTAGGCCCAGTGCTATCCTATGTATTTATAAATTACTTGGATGAGAGCTTTTAAAATAGGGCTATATGTTTGCTGAAGGGAAAGAGATGGGGAGGGAGTAGCAAGTGCTTGAGAAAACAACAAATTGCAGGAGGATCTTGACAAGTAGGAGCAGTGAGTGGAAACCAGCAAGATAAATGTCATCATGGTTAATATGCAAAGGACTGCATCTAGTTATAGAAAAAGCAAGCCATGGGTGTAAATATAGGGGCATACTGCTCGGCAGTACATGTGAAAAGATATGAGTATCCTGGTGGATTGTACCCTAAACATGAGTCAACACCTAAATTATGCTGTAGCTGCATCAACAGTAGTATTGTATGCTTCTCTCACATCACATCAAAAATATTACTTCCGGTTCTGGGGACTGTGTTTGGAAAGAACATTGACTAACTTGACCTCGCCCATATCCAGAAGTAAGCAATCAAGATAAAGGCCCTGAAAAGGGAAAAATTACAGACACGGTTAGAAGCCTTGGGTATGTTTAACCTATGGAAGAGAAGATTGTGGGAAGATGTCATTTGCATGATGGGCTGTCATGCAGAAGATAGGGATGAATTGTTCTGAGTTGTTTTAGAAGACAGGACAAGAAACAATGGTTTAAATGACAAAGAACTAGATTTTTGTTAGATATGGGGGAGGGACCATGAAAGAGTAATGGAATAATGCTCAGTAATGGAACAGACAATTGGTAGTTAATTTACCAGAACAATTGGGACCAGGATTTTCATTGCTAAACAAGGTGGTTATTAAGTAAGTTGCACCTAATTTTACAAGCCTTTTTGCCAAGACTGTTAAGTGAATCATTGCAGTTTTAAGTGAAACACTGAATCCTACTTCCCCCATTAACTTTGCTTATTGTAAACCAGTTGGGCAGGTTGCAAATGTACTCACATGACCTTAGGTGACTGCAACCATCGTAAACAATGCTGGTTTTGATCACATGACCATGAGAATGCTGCAATTATTTTAAATATGAGTAAGCTGTATGTCACATTTTTCTGTTCAATTGAACCTTTAAATAGTCACTAAACAAGTGGTTGTAAGTCAAGGTCTACCTGTAACTCAAAAGCTGATGAACTCTCCTTTGCTGGAGATGTTTAAACAGAGTGAATATTAATTTATGGGCAATATGTGGTAGTGGAATACTTCCATTGCATTAGAGAAACAGAGGGTTGGAAATTTGAAATGTTGAGTCCTGACACTTTGAGATATATCTGCGACACCTCCTGCTGCTAATAAAATGCATTCTAATATATGACTACCTGCAATCAGTATGAAACCAGTTTATAATAGTGGCAAAACACACGATAAACTTAATGGACACAAAGTTAAGACAGAGTTATCCTTGTCACAGCTTATTTCAATATAATCTGTCCCCCTCTTCAAACTCAGATCTCTAACATTTGCAGAGAAGTAAAAATTTTTGGCATTGTGGCTTTAATTCAGATTGAAAACATAAGGAAATGAGACAATGTCTCTGCAAAGCCATACATAACCAATGTAATGACACAGCATGACTTTGAGCCTATGGAGGCCTTACCCATTCCACAAAATATATAGGCAGATTCCTGAACAGAAACAAATAAACTGAAGTGCAAGTCCCTTACTTTTCTCTGTGCTTCGTTTTTTTTATAAAGAAAAGATTATCCATACAAGTTTAGGTATCCTTCCTTCCTTCCTCCCTCCCTCAATTAAAAGAGTTTAGCCAAGACTTTTTTGTTGTATGTATTATTAAAAGATTGAGATACAATGATTGCCTTATCTGTAATGACATGTGGTGCATCTGCTTTTTTCTGGTTTGACATTTTTAAAAAAAATATATTTAATACTGTCCTTAATTTTATAGCAGCAAATCTCAGATGCCACCTTTAAGATTGACCCCTAGGGCTTTTCACTGCGCCTCCCCATCCCTTGAGCCACATATTTATTTCTATTAAGAAAATCTACAGTGATATTAGGTAAATGGCATCTGTTTAGAGTTAAGTGTTTATTATTTTATTTTATTATTATAATAATAAATAAATAAATAATAAAGTGTTTATTGTGGATTTTCCAGGATACATCTCTCCCTCCACCCCAAATAATGGGATAGTACTTTTATGAGTTATGAGAAACTTGCTTTTCACCGACATTTCCATACATTTGCCCACAAGTTCAAATAACATTTTTATAACTTATAGAAACAATTAACATACCATCAGCACTTATCCAATGCCTTGACAATTTTCTTCATATGGCTCCATGAACTCTTTTGGATTCACATTATGACTTTCCTTCCTGCTTCATTTCCTCCTATGCCTTTTTTGCCAAAAATCAATAATTGCTTTGGTCCAAATTCAGTGTTCTTCAACTGTCAAATGGAAGTATTTACTATCTGGTTAGATGGCAATAACTTCAGGGTGGGGGGAATGAAACAGCAGTCATAGTTTATTGGTAGGATTTGATGATGGAATTCCTGATCTCTGATGAACATCTAGGGTTTTTAATGTTGTTGTTTTTTTAAAAAAAATCCCTGTATGCTGCCTAGTGTCTTTGACAAACAGGCAGCTCTCTAAATTTTCATTATATATAAATAAATACATACAGCCCAGTGTTTGCAGTGAAGTTGGTGCAAGGCAGGAAAAGATAACTAAACAGTAATATGAAAGGTAAATAGCAAAAGCATTTGAAACCAGCATGGCAGGAAGCAGGGGCATACCCAGGATGGGTCATCAATGTCTAAATAGTGAGTGTAACTCAGCAATTGGGGCCACGGTTCCACCACAAAACCGCGATGCCCTTATCCGCGCCGACATAAGTGAGGAGGCAAATCCGCGGCGTCTGAAGCGCTAAGAAAAAAACGACCCTACCGCAGCGACAACAGCGCGGTGACAGAAGGGCGTTCTACATGCTTCGTTCTTTGCCTCCAAAGGTAGCCCTCTTCCTCCAGCTGACAGCGGCAGCGGGCACGGGGCAAAGCGGGCTGCCCAGCAGCAGCAGCCCGCGGGAAGGGTCCAGCTCAGCCACGGGGGGCAGCAGGAAGCGGAGGAGGACGCTGCAGCGGCGGCGGCTGAGGCTCTCCCGGGCCGGCGAAGCGGGCTTGCCCGGCGGAGGCAGGCTGCCCTCTTCTTCCTCAACAACATCTCCTTGGACGGGCGGCCTCCGCCGCCGGCGCCTCCCCCGGAGGAAGAGGCAGGGCGGGAGGCAGCGGCGGCTTAGGCTCTCCCGGGCCGGCGAAGCGGGCTTGCCCGGTGGCGGCGGCCGCCCATCCAAGGAGATGTTGTTGAGGAAGAAGAGGGCGGCCTGCCTCTGCCGGGCAAGCCCGCTTCGCCGGCCCCGGGAGAGTCTCAGCCGCCGCCGCTGCTGCGTCCTCCTCCGCCGCCAGCGTCGGCGGCCCTGCTCGGGCCCCCCGCGGGCTTCCTGCTGCCCCCCATGGCTGTGCTGGACCCTTCCCGCAGGCTGCTGCTGCTGGGCAGCCCGCTTTGCCCCGTGCCCGCTGCCGCTGTCAACTGGAGGAGGAGGGCTACCTTTGGAGGCAAAGAACGCCCTTCTGTCGCCGCGCTGTTGTCCCCGCGGTGATGACGCGCGGTGATGACGTCGCGACTTTAGCGACGCGATTTAATCTCCGCTATTTTGCATAGCGCGGTTTTGTCATGCCACGAGGGCCACACCCCTTTTTAACATGTGCTACATGCTTTTTAACATTGGCCACATTTAAATTGCCCACCATCACTAGCAGAAAAAACTACTCCTGAACAAGAAGTAAAATGGTTGAGGATGTCTGCAAATCATTCAGCTGCCAGTATAGAGGATGAAAAGCTAAAACATTTGTTTCAGAGAATCACCCCAGTGAATTTGGCTAGAAGGTGAATTGTTGCAGAATCAAGCAACAGAAGATGGAGGTTTAGGGGCCTAGCCAGAAAGCGGGACAAGGGAAATGAACAATATGCAATTCTGTCCAAAAACAAATTGCCAAATTGCCATGGATGGAGGGTGAGTTTGGGCTTGAATTAAGGCAGAGTGGGTTTTAGAGCTGGTCTGCACCTTTTAGAGCTCTCTCGGTAGCAAGCAGAGGAGAGTAAATTCCATAACAGCTTGCTAAGCCTTTAGCTTAGGGTTATCAGGCACGGTCCACAACACAAGAGGCTCCAATAATACAGTAATTCAAATGTATTTTAAAATACTGCAGTTACCCAGACAGGAATTAACAGCAACAGTTAGCAGAGAGGATGGACAGTTCCCATTCCAAAACCAGATCTGCAGTCCAAACGAAGTAGATCCAGATAAGTAGCATCCCTCAGAAAAGCGACCCAAATGTTATCTACCTCCTTCCAAAGGATGCCTCCAGATATGAGGTATACAATAAGCAGATTTTGGGGGGAAGGCTAGAAAAAAGAAATCTCATGGCCATCTTGTGGCAAACATCCCGAAGTATGTATCCATCCAGCGCCAACCTTTGGTGTGGGAAGGGTTGTTTGCAACTCTCCATCCTGTTTTGCGGGTCAAGGAGAGGGGAGTGAAGACGTCTCCGCTCCCAAAAGGTTAATTTGCTGTATTCCTTCCCGACGGAAACGACCGTCTCATCCCAAGACTTCCTGGCCTGCTTGACGGAAATTCCCGCTCTTCGGCCAGCCGGGTCGGACTCCGTAGCAGCGATGCTCATCGTTTTCTTCCTTTCTTGCCTCGGCCGGAGTTAGCGGCTTCGAAGTACTCCGCAGCGCCCTCGTCCATCACACGTCAGAAAGAGGCGGACAGAAGAAGAAGGAGGAGGTGGGGGGGACTACAGTTCCCAGCGCCCCAGGCTGGGCAGCCGCAGTGTGAGCCGTTACTCCCCGCTCCCCGCCCGGTGTTAGAGAAGCGCAGAGAATCCGGGCTGGCGCCGATGAGAAAGAGGGGAAGAGTCGGGATCGGAGCGCAGAGCAGCACGAGCGGCCCGGTATAGGCCAGGCGCGAGCACGAAAAGCTTCGGGGGCCGATCGGGCGTGCTCGCTCCGCGGCGGCTGCGCTTATTGAGAGAGAGAGGGAGAGAAAGTGACGCCGCTGCGCACCGAGAGGATGCAGGAGGCTGCGCTGTTGCTGGCCGGCAGCTGCCCTCCTCCTTTCCCGCCGTTGCTGCAGTGCTAGAGTCCTCCTTCGCTTTCTACCCTGCAGAAGAAGGGGCCATGTAACCGCCTTCCTCCGCCTCTCCCAGCCCGGGACAGCTACCGATCCTCCCACCTCCTTCGTTCCCCTGCGCTCTCCGGCCAAGGGCGCAACCATGAAGAAGCAATTCAACCGCATGCGGCAGCTGGCCAACCAGACAGTGGGCAGGTAAGGAGCCGGGTGGCAGAGAGAGAAATGCCCCTGGCTTCGGTTTGGAGCGCCCCTGGTGCACTGCGCCTGCCGGGGGGGGGGGGGGGAGGGAGGTCGCCGTCCGTACAGGATAAGGATTCTGCGGGGCGTGATGGTCAGTGGACTTTGCTATGACCTCCGTTCCCTTTTGTTCCCCTTGGTTTTGCTAGTTAGTCCTTTTGGGGTATCCTTTCCTTTGCCTCGATTCTTCACAAAGCACAGCTTTGCCCCCAATTCTCGGTCATGGCTGCTGCTGTTCTAACCAGCCTAGCATGTTCCAACTGGGGCACCCAGGTGTTCTACTGGCCTCAAGTGGATAGCCAGGTCCATCTGTTCAAGAGAGTCTTACTTGCTTAGTCTTTCTGCCCCAGACTTTGGCCTCTTGCATTGGCTTGCTTGTCAACAATTGCCGGCAAGTCAACACCAATTAAACAAACTCTTAATCAAAGGAATATTTAGCCTTTAGCTGACCTAGGCTCCCAGTTAGGCAGTTTCTGAACCTGTGGCTCTTGATTTACAACATCTAGAGATGCTGATATCTGAGTTGCCCTTTGTCTGTGTGTGGGGGGGGGGGGGGGGAGAAAAGCAATTTTGGTTTGTAGTAACATAGTTCCTCCTCCTCCTCCCCCAAGTGGTTCTTGAAATGGTTGGGTCAAGTCACCAGGTATTTCATTGAATGAGCCTGTTTACATCACTGTGAAAAGGGTGGGGAAATGTGAAATGCTAATTCTGTTTGGGTTTGGTGTTTTTTTTTAATATGCAGAGATAAAGTCTGCAGGATTTGGGGAGGAGAGTTGTTTTAGACTCGATTTGCTTCCTGGCCAGCTGCCAGGTTGACTTTTAGAAATAGCCATCATCCGCCCCTTTCCAGCAATTGGTACCTTGCTGTTGGGGCACTGGCACTGCAAGATTCTTTTTTAGCTGCTGGTGTGGTTGCCAGAATTAGACTAGTGGGAAAAAAGCCAGGCAGGCTCTGATGTGCTGGCTTGGCTTGAAACCAAAGTCTGGACTTGGCTTAGTGTGATTTCTCCTGCCAAACCTTTGAGAATTCACCTATAATCTGTACAGAAACTGAAGCCTTCTGCCCTCCCACCCAAGATGAATGAAGAGATGAAGAAGATGAAGAGTCCATTAGCATAGGGTGGAGCTGATCAGTGATTAGAGGATGTTGTTACTCAGGGGAGAAAAAATACATCGGGCAGTCTCTCTGGGCTTCCTATGAATTTTGCAGACAGTTCTTAATAGTAGAAATCACAAGAAAAATCCTAACGCTTTGCTTGCATTTAGTTGTCCAGATGGATAAGCCATCATTTATTCATGTTAGTCTATCAGACCGATAGGCTTCCATTTTTACATTCCTGATTCCTCCTGGTAGCAGCTGGAGACCATCTTTATATTCCTTGTTTGAGCAGATGACAATGAATGATGCTGTTTCTTGCAAGCTTGAGCAAAGGGCTACTGGAGCAGTTCTGTCTGTCCACAGCTTGCAGGATTAAGGATGCTTTTATCCCTTCTTCCTTTGATAAATGTAGATGGCCATTTTGCTGTTTCCCTTTTTTTTTTTAACAGCTGGTTCAAACTCAGAATTCTAAGCACACATCAAGTCTTGGTTTTAATTGCAATCCCAGGAATGGGCCTGCTGTGTAGCTAGCTTTTGATCCATGTGCCTAAAGCTATTCCTCTGTGTGCACCCCAACAAGCATTTCATTTCAGACCAGAGGGAAATTATATTGTCCCTGCAACAAAAGAGTGGGCTGTGCTTATTTTCCCTTCTTAACAGTCCATTTGCTTAAGATTGCCTTTCTGGAAGGGTCATTTGGCTCTGAAAGCAGATTGAAGCCAGGGCATAAGTGTGTTTTGATGGGGGTGGGGAGGGGAGGGAAGTAGAGCTGCTGCTGTTGGTAGGTCTGGTATATAGGAATAATAGCAACTAATTTGCTGAACAAATGACCTAGATTAGATACCATGGTAGGAGATGACTTGATTAGAGAGAGGATTGATGGGAACAGTAGGGCAACTGTAAAATACCCAGAGATATGTGGAACAAAGTAATGTTACCATTTAATCCATGTTGTTTGCCTTACAAATCAAGATACCTCTAGAAAATTTTGGAACTTCAGGAATTCTGTCATAAAATACAAATTTTCTAACTTCTAGATTACAGCAATTGCATATTAATGTTCTAACTTTCATGTTAATTACAAACACAGGTAAAGACATGTATGTCAGGTGATAGACCCAGATATATGATGGTTTTCTACAGTACCTGGCCTTTGCCTGACTTTTCAAAACAAGCAGCTGGTTTAGGTATATTTAGATAAGTAGCAATCAGTTATAGTGATGCAAGTATCTGCAGAAGCTGTGTGTATTTTGGTCCTCGTGTGTTAACCAGCTTTTTAAAAGCTGGAGTGGGTGGGGAGATAGAAAAAGTCTTATTTGAAAAGAATGGATGCAAGCTAGCATCCTGCTTTAGTTATTTCTGGGGTTCAGAATTGTCGTGCAAATCTTTTAAAATCATAACATAGATTTAGAATAAATGGAGTTTGGAATTTGTTTTCTTAATTGTGCAGTTGAAAAAATAAATGCCTATGGTTTCCAAAATTATGCTTTCCTGAAACTTTTTTGTTACAGCATTATTGAAATTGCCAGGGAACCTTGCTTTGATTCTTGGCTTCTAGAAACCTCACTTTGGTTATTATGAGAACACAGATCTTTGCAGTTCCAGCTAGTTTTTTCAAATCATAACCGCTTATTAATATAATCACAAATGAAGTAATGGAAATTATTGCACATAAATATATGTTGCTCTCTTTGAATAAATTATTAGAATACAATTACTTTTTAGATATGATTCCTTATCTTCCGCCAGGGACTGTAGTGCTTCCAAGTTACCTTATCTGAAATCCATGAGTTTTAGATTTGTTTTTCCATGGAGTAGGATATATGGTAGATAACCTTCTGCCCTGCAGTCTGTTTGTGATGCATACATACATACATACATACATACATACATACATACATACATATGTGTGTGTGTGTGTGTGTGTTTGTGCTGATAAATAAATAAAGGGAGACTATATATATATGTGTGTGTGTCTGTGTGTCTGTGTGCATATGCGTATGCATACGCATGACACACACACACACACACACACACACAATGAAGCAAGTGATGTGCCATAAAGCCACTTAGTTAATGCTCAGGAAAGAATGGGAAATGTTAGGGAGGGGCAAGATTGTTGAAGAGGGGGCAATGGTAGTGCTGATGACAAACATAGATCAAGTTCTGGGTAATTCTGGCTATAAGTAGCCTAGGTTTTTATATGTTCTTCATGATATATAATAAGATGCTTGCCATGAAAAGACAAGCTTGTGTTGCCCTGCATTCTTTCCATTGTATTTTGAAACCTGGTCTAGGAAAGTCTGCAAGACAGAAGCTTAGTATGGCGACAACAAGATTGATACCTTTGATATGTCTCTAAATGGGTCACATCTCTGCAGTTGGGATTTCCCAGAAATCTTTGGTTAACACATTAGAAAAATCACATTTATGTTGGTTACATCTTATTAGATGTGCTATAATAGCTTGCTAATATTCTATTATATTATAAGCATTCAGAATTAAGTAGTCAGTGCCTTAAGTTCTGCAGGGCTTTTCAGGTAAGATTTATTCTTTTCACCTTAGTACAGGCACTGATAGCAATAGCACTTAGACTTATATATTGCTTCACAGTGCTTTACAGCCCTCTCTAAGCGGTTTACAGCCCCAGCATATTGCCCCCAACAATCTGGGGGCATTTTACCGACCTCGGAAAGATGGAAAGCTGAGTCAACCTTGAGCCACTTTGGATTGAACTCCTGAAGTCAGCAGTGAGTTAGCCTGCAATACTGCATTCTAACCACTGTGCCACCACAGCTCCTTTGATTCAGCAAACTTCATGTACAGAGACTGCACATATGTTGGATGATCAGATACTGGGGAGAAAACAGCAAGAAGGATAATGATATCATGTTTGGCTCCTGCAGATGTAACATTTGATAATTGGTTTCTTTTTCCTCTGCTTGTTTCTAAAATGAATTCCTGTGTAGTATTTTAGATGGTTGGTTGGTGGTTAAGACACAGTACTAGACTATTCATTGTTTATGATTTGGTACCGAAAGAGCCTTGATCACCTTGACTTTGCTGACTTAAAACAATTTTCTCAATTTGACATTTTAATTGCTATGGGCTTTTTTTCTCAACCAAGTTGTCTTCTGTTCCATTTTATGTTATTGTTTGTTGGTCTGTTTGTATAAGTTGGATTCCAGAAGGGAGACAGAGGGGAAGAAGTGCCGCCCTCCCCCCAGCTTCCCTATTTCAATGGTACCTGCGGCTTTCTGTTGTTGGTTCTGGAGTATTATTTGGTGTAGCCCATTGCAAATTTCTTGGAGGCATCAGACTTGCCATTGTTAAACCTAAGGTTTTCTTCTGAGCCAGCCTAGAACTGTGTTCCTTCTGAGATTCAGAGAAGTTGCTAAGGCTTTAGGTTGGGAAGTATCTAGCTGCTGGAACTGTATTTACAGGATGAAACATAGCATTTAGGGGGAAGAAGAGCTAAAGAAGATCTGTGAGATGAAAAATCTGAGTCACACTAATGCTAGCCTTTTGTTGTTAGCCAAGGACTCTTGCAGTGCACATTTATAAACTGTTAAGGGAGGAAAGCACAAAACGTATAAGAGATATTTCAATGAAACAGTTAAATATCAGTTTTTGAACCAGATTAGTTTATTATTCTCCTTAGTCATCGAGTACAATCCCATGTAGAAATCTCTATTTCGTTACAAGTTATTTCCAAATTTTGGTGTTGTGGTTAGCTGTGTGTATGTATGTATGTATGTATGTATGTATGTATGTATATGTTGTGGCCCAGCAGGAGCTGTTGGAGCTGCCACCAGACTCTGACAGCGAGGGGCCCTATGAGTCGGCCCTGGAGGATGTGGAGGACCCTGGACAGGGTTCTGACTCCGAGCAGGGTGCAGAGAGACTGGTTGGCCACCAGGTGGCACCTGAGCCTTGGATCAGTGGGGATGAGACAAGGGAGAGTGATCCAGAAACCAACTGTGAGTTGTTCCGGGATGTACTCCGTCGAACAGCTACTCTGCGTCAAGAACAATAACGTAATTACAGGAGGTAATTACGCTCAGCTGATGGTCATTAGGCTCCTCTCCAGACTATAAAAGAGACTGCTTGTGCCACACCCTTCTTGCAGAAATCAACACTTTGACTAAAGAGAAACAAACTTGGCAGGCTGGATTGCTGCCATAGTTTGTCTGAATTGCTGCCAAAGTTTGTTGGGCTTGCTGCCAAGGTCCTTATCTGTTTGTTTACTTGGCTTTCAGCCACCGAGAATCTGAACTTGTTATTAAAGGACATTCTCATTTAAGCTTGTCTCGGTATTTGTTACTGGACGGAGGAGGGGGTCAGAATTATATATATATATATATATATATATATATATATATATATGTATGTATGTATGTATGTATGTATGTATGTATATATATATATATATATATATATATATATATATATATATATATATTTGCATTTTTTTATTTGTGCTGATAAATAAATAAAGGGAGACTAGTATAGATCTATTTCAAGCTATTTAGCTCTCATCAGCTAGCCATACCCTTACTGGGATTTGAGGGGTATGGCTAGCTGATGAGAGCTAAATAGCTTGAAATAGATCTATACTAGTCTCCCTTTATTTATTTATCAGCACAAATAAAAAACGTAAATATAACAAAGGCAACAGTAAAAATATTGGGTTTCTGTCATGATGGACTCTTGTGACGAGCCGAATGACAGATGATAGAAGCAGTTAGCTTCCTCCCATAATTGGGGCTTACCAGGGGTTGTAAAAATCTAATATATATATATATGTGTGTATATATATATATATATATATATATATATATATATATATATGTGTGTGTGTGTGTGTGTGTGTGTGTGTGTGTGTG
The DNA here is from genome assembly GCF_009769535.1 of Thamnophis elegans. Classification (NCBI taxonomy): domain Eukaryota; kingdom Metazoa; phylum Chordata; class Lepidosauria; order Squamata; family Natricidae; genus Thamnophis; species Thamnophis elegans. The sequence continues at coordinate 62,281,980 of NC_045542.1, forward strand.
TGTGTATGTATGTATGTATAGTGTGTGTTTGTGTGTGTGGGTATGTATGCATGCATGTATGTATGTATGTATGTATGTATGTATGTATGCTGGCCATCTCGTCAAAAGCAACTCTGAGCAGTGAACAATTAAATAAAACAATTGATGCAGATGATAATAAATATAAAACAATCACATATATAAAATGTAAAATTCATATTAATAAATATCATTTTAAAAACCCATACGAAGAATTGCCTAAATCTTTCAAAATTTTGTCATAGTCACAATTTTGGGTGAGAATGCCAACATCTGTACAGAAAAGAGGGAGTGCCTTGAGGGATATAGGAAGAACTGCTGCCAAGAGAATGGTTAGATAAAAGAGAACTGTGTCCAGACCAGGAATGTAATGTGAGTAGACATCTCAGACAAGCCCCTCCCTAGTTCTTATGAAGATGAAGGAAGGGAGGGAGGGGGAAGTGAATTCGGACTTGCAAGATGCAGTTACTATAGATTTACAACAAACATAGAAGTAAAATAGATGATGCTGAGTTCCTAGTCTGATCTATCTTGAAAAACCGACATCTTGCAAGATATATTTTCCCTTGTAAATGTTGTGTTTTATTTCACTTGAAGATGCAGTGAAAGATGTTACAAAGGAACCCCAACCTCATGGTGCCTGAAGATGCTGTGTTGCCAATTTCTTGCTTATGTGGTGATTCTGAAATATGTTGGTGATGTTTTAGTGGTCTGTATAAAGAAAAGCGTAGGAACCACTGGATTAAATGTTACTAGAATGTATTGATTTTAATTGAATTCATAAGCACATTTGATTTGTGTTCATCTTTTTGTTACATTTGTAGATGGAAGGACTGAACCACAAGTGAAATAGGGGAATGTTTGTGGCAGCAGATCCTGTGGTCATACAAGATTGAATACATTACGTTTTCCCTAGTTCTCTTTTCTCTCACTTCCATTTCTGTTTTGGCCTCAGAAAAACTTTCTCTATCATGTTGTCTAGACGCCAACTATACAACAAGCAATTCTCTAGAAAGCTGTGGATAATGGAGTGTATGCATGTGAGGTAAACATTTCTTTCTTGAATACTTTTTTTACCAGGATTAAGACTTTTCTTTCCATTTCAATTCTCTTGTTTTCGTAGGATGCAGGATGTTTCTCTGGCTTTAACAAAAATCTTCATTTATTCCTCATATTGCTAGGTGAACTCTTCTATAACAAGATCTAAGGCAGCAGGGAGTCAAAGTAGACAAGCTTTCCATTTTTCTCCCACTCTCTTTTTCATGGACTGGAATGCATGTTATTCCTCCTCTTTTCTGTTACCCTAGAATTTCCCTTTTATACAATATGCAGAAAAAGGTTATGACATGGAATAGAAAAGGCCAGGATAGGGGAGATAAAGGCAGAGGAGAGAGTGAAATGAATTCATAGCCTTCCAAAAGGAAGGTGTGTCCCAAAGAAGAAAGTTTATCTTATTGGAAGGAAGGCTAGAATTTTTTTTCTACAACATACTAGTAGGAGAGAAAGTAAGGAATGGTGGAGACATCTCCATTGCATTTTCAGTCTTTGCTAGAGATTATACTGATTGGATCTTTACTCAACTCTGAATTTTTTTAGTTGAATCAACTAAGAGGTGAAAAATGTAATAAGCAAGATTCTGGCTTGGTTGTCATCCTTCCTTGTGTAGAATTTGTCTTAAACTTCAGTCATCTTTAAGATGAAATCTTGATGAGCATTAACATATACTGTATATACTCGAGTATAAGCCTAGTTTTTCAGCCCACTTTTTGGGCTGAAAAAAGCCGCCTCGGCTTATACTCGAGTCAGTGAAAAATTTGCCCGAAATGGAGGAGAAAAAGGGGCGGGGCCATGCCGCTGGGTGACACTCGTGAATGGCCCAGTGCCCCTGTGAGTTTCCCCTCCCTCTGTGTCAGTTTGCCGCGCAGCGCGCACCGCACCATCCCCCCTCCTCACGTTCTAATGTAATGCAGGGCTGTCTTACGATTCCCCTTCCTCCCCCTCCTGCCGCTCTGCAACGATGTCCCACCTCCTCCTTGTTATGGCAAGCAGCCACATAGCGATGTCCCACCTCCTCTGGTACAGTGATCCAATGATAGGAATCACTGTGCCGTGTGTCATAGGAGGCGGGACATCGCTCCCGCGGCTGCACAGGACATCATCATCACAGCGGGACATCAGCATCATGAGGTGAGTGAAGTATTTCATTGAATACACCGCTAGTTTACTGTTTTTCTTTGAAATAAATATTCAAAAACATTATTGGTATCTATTTTTATTTTTGAAATTTACTGGTAGCTGCTGCATTTCCCACCCTAGGCTTATACTCGAGTCAATAACTTTTCCAGGTTTTTTGTGGTAAAATTAGGTGCCTCGGCTTATATTCGGGTCGGCCTATACTCGAGTATATACGGTAGCAGGCGATGCAGTGCAGTGTTTTATCTATTCTCCTAAGGTGATAAGTTATTGTGATGAGGATCAAGGTTTAGGCCCATGGTGGATATGTGGATTTCTTAATTGAAAGCTCTTATCAGACTGTGAACTACTTTATACTACATGTGAAGCCTTATAACTGAACTAACCATAATTTATTTAAAAAGTCATTATTAGTTGTGTTGATATAACTTGCTAAGCCAGAAATCATGTTTTCTAACCATTGCAGCTAGTTTTTATTTGGCTTAGAATAATGTGTAAACTTTGTTTATTTCTGTACTTTGCCCAGAAGGATCCTTCAAGGGTGGAGGGAAGAAAAGGGAAGCATATTATGAAGAGTTGTGTTGTATTATTGTATTACTACAACACAAGCATTGTTCTGTCTTACCCAGTTGCATTTGAAAGGTTAGAGACTCTGTGAGTAGATTGTTCATACCATTTGCATGGATATTTAAGATTATGTGTTAGTTACCCTCATGCGTGTTTTAAGCAGATCTCAGTTTGTTTATTATAGTAGTGTTTGCTCTTAGCAGTGGAGAATGGTATTTATTTGGGTTATTGGAGTTATCCTCTCCCTTTCTGTTTACAATGTATTAACTCTCAAGGCAGCTTACAAAATTGCAACTATTTAGATAGTGAGATGGATGGTATATAGATTTGATAAATATATATCCACTTCCATAAAGTCCTTCTGTTGGGTTGTTGTTTTGCTTCCCAGAAAAATAATCCTTAAAAAAATCTTACATTTAAAATTCCAACATCTTTTTGGTCTTTTAAGTTCTAATTTATGAAACATCAAAATATATGTTGGGCAAGAAATTATTCTGGGTTCCTACATTTTGCTAAGTTATTTTTATTTTGGTATGTAAATCTAGTGATTCCAGTTGGTAAACCATGATTGTGGAGGTGTGAACTCAGCCATAAGGTACAATACATGGACTTATCCAACTTTTCTTTAAAATAATAAAAAACTATGCTTATTTTAATTGGAAAGCTTACTCTCCATGAAAACATCATGATTTGCTCTGGTACTGAGTTGTGTTCCCCTGCTTAAATAGAGCAGTTCTCTTAAATCAGCAGTGTCAAATTCATAGCCCGCAGGTTGGATGCATCATGTGCTAGCCACACCCAAGTGATGACAATGTGACGTTGCAAATTTGACACTCATGTCTTAAATTCTGTTCCATAATTGACACATCTTACCACCTTCTGTTAATGGCAGCTTGTCTTCTTTGTGCACCTTTTACATTGCAGTACTTTTTTCCCTACCTTCTCATCTCATTTTAGCCAGAAAACAGAAAGGAGAAGACTGAATGGGAGCAAAGCTCAATCTTTGACATACGGGTATAGTTTCTAAGTTTCCTAGCTATCATTATTTTTCATTCTTAAAAAGAAAATTTATTGTTATTATGTTTCCAGTAAAATAATAATCTTCAGCATCATCTATTAAAAATGAATTTAATTATTCCAGAGAAAAGAGAAACACATGAGACATGCTCTTTCACCAGATTTTCTTTTAATTTATTTTTAAGCGTTTGATGATGGCAAAATGTATCATCGCATACTAATGATTGCATGTACCGAGAATGTTGCATTTGAATTTAAATATAAAAGGCAAACACTTTCTGCCTGGGGAAATACCGACATACTTACAGTGAGCATGTACAAATTAGCAGCTGTTTGAGAGCAGCCTCTTAAGGAGTAAACAGGGAACCCCTCAGGGATGCTTGGAGGCAAAGAGAATTTCCCAGAAACTGTAGCAGTAACCTCTCCGGATTTCAGAAAGACCTTTGTAATAATGAAACTTAAAGGACTGAAAAGTTGCAGCTCACAATTAATTGTGGTTCAACCCAAATCATGTACCAGTTTATCCAGGACACTGTTCTGGATATGTGGGAATACATTCTCTTTGGCCAAAGTTTTTTCTACATGCGCCTTTTTTGAATAAGATAGGCACATTGTGCTTGGTATAATCTGCACATGGATAGAAAAGACCAAGTTTTTGAAGGCCGAGATGATGTAATAGTAAGTTGCAACTTCACCATTCAGGTAATGGGTATTTTGTGGTTGGCCACCATAAGTTTGTAGAAGTGTCCAAAAAGTAAGCAGCTTGAACTCTCCACTCTGGTTAGAAAAGTTGGAGTCCTCCATTTAAGGCCAGTTGCCTTCCTTGTGTTTATTAGTTTTAACCTCACAGCAGTCATTTCAGATCATAACATACACCCTACATTCAATATCTATCCTCGAAGGATTATCTACAGAGTGATTAATGTAACTGACATTTTTGCAATAGAGTGCTATTGGGATTTTATTGTTAGATATTGTGTTAATGTCCTGGATACTGTGGATGTTTCATTATAACTGCTGTGGATTTTTTATGTTTAATATTTTAGATAGAATTGTGGAGGGTTATGTCTTAGGGCAGTGGTCCCCAACCCCCGGTCCGCGGACCGGTGCCGGGCCGTGGAGTACGTGGCACCGGGCCGCGCAGCGACCGGGGGCCATGATCACTGTTCCCTCTAAGGTGCGCGCCTGCGCGGCCGCGCATGTCACAAAAAAGCCCGCGCAGCAGATTCTATCTGCCGCGCAGAGTTTTTTGTAAAGCAAACGTGGGGAAGTCCTTTACAGGCGGCTAGAACTGGCCGCCTGCAAAGGACCTCCCCAGACTTGTTTTGATGAGCCGCCAGTCCTCTTGCTTCTTCTCCTTCACCGGCAAAGCTCCCGCTGGCGCCCTGCCCATGGCAGTGGCAGTGCCTCTCCCTCCAAGCGGAGCACCTGAGCTGGCTCCCGCGTTATTCCTCCCCCTTCCTCCTCTGCCGTGCTTTTGAGGCCGCGGGAGCTAGTAGGAAAGCGGCGGAGGTGGAGGCAGGGATAACCCAGAGCCCAGCTGAGGTGCTCCGAGCGGAGGGGGAGGCACCACCGCTGCTGCCATGGGCGGAGCCGCCAGCGGGAGCTTTGCCGGTGAAGGAGAAGAAGCAAGAGGACTGGCGGCTTTGAAATGCAACCCCCTGGTCCCGCCGGCCGCGGATTTGATTCGGCATAAGTGGGGGCCAAACGCATGCTGAGCCGACTTTGCGCAGTGAGGCGGAGTAATTCAACCCCCCCAAAGAACGTGTGTGTGTGTGTGTGAGAGAGAGAGAATTGGATCAAAATTGGTGGCCAAAGGAATGGAGGGAGGGAAGGAAGGAAGGAAGGGAGGGAGGGAGGGAGGGAGGAAGGAAGCCCTGCCCCCTGTGAAAAAAACTGAAGATGGAGCAGTGAATGAATAAACCATAAAAGCAACAAACAGTTAATGCGTAAGTAAGCTGAGGAGCAAGTTCTCAACTAAGGAAGCAATATAAGAAAGAAATATAAAAAGCTCAATATGCCAAAACACTTATTTAGTCTTCATTTAATTACTTGTATTGTAGTCTGATGTAACATCTTTTTAAAGTTAACGTTAGTTAGAAAAGATAGGGTACAAAACTTAAATAATAAAAAATTGTACATTCATTTTGAAAAATAAATGCAATACTTGATTAATTTCATATCTTTATTTAAAATAGTTTTGGCATGGCATATGATTTTATTGACTCAGTTGGAAATGATGTGGATGTTGTATCTGATTCTGAGGTATATATATTCTTAAGTAACATAACATATAGCATATTGGCTCCAGGGAAGTTTAATCAAAACAATCTGATATATAAACAATCAATGTGTCGTCGCGAACAACGCTCCCCACCCCTGCGCGCGCTCAGCGGGCCACAGTAAAATTATCAAAGGCTGACTGGTCCGCGGCGATAAAAAGGTTGGGGACCACTGTCTTAGGGTATTCCATAAGAGGTTTAATTATTCTGAAAACCACCATGAACCTGTTGAACCGCACACTGGTCCAATAAATAAACTAGCCAACTCTCAACCCAATTGGGTGATGCCTGTCCAATAGGCTGGCTAGGTTCATTGCTAACTGGATTGATCTGTTGACAGAGAGAAGTGCAGAAAGGAGAAGGATCAAGCTGGTTATTCTTTATTCTATATCTATAGAGCCAAGGTGGCGCAGTGGTTAAATGCAGCACTGCAGGCTACTGCTAGATCAGCAGTTCAGCGGTTCAAATCTCACCGGCTCAGGGTTGACTCAGCCTTCCATCCTTCCGAGGTGGGTAAAATGAGGACCCAGATTGTTGGGGGCAATATGCTGACTCTCTGTAAACCGCTTAGAGAGGGCTGAAAGCCCTATGAAGCGGTATATAAGTCTACTGCTATTGCTATATTCCAAGTTATACAAGGGATAAAACCCAGTGGTACTCATTGCTCCTTTCATCATTATTCCCAAAACTGGAACATCTTATTTTATCCTATTTTCAGTGGGGGGAAAAATCTTGAAAACAATTAACTCCTAAAATAAACTTAACATCCTTTTCCCCTACCTGCCTCAATACCAGGGATAATATCCCATCCCTGGTTTCATCCATGTAAATGACAGGAATATCCTGCCCACTTGATATAATTGCTTCTTTAGGTACTGCAGCTCTTTTTTGTGCAAAAGTCATGAATCCTTCAAGAAATTTTATGGAGAACTGTACATAAGGCTTCTCCATACGTCTGTATATTCCTTTTTCCCCAACGTCAAGGTAAATTATCTGCAAAATGATTTTTTTTTTACTTAATAGCATAAAGGGCCATCTGGAAAAATTTGGATGCAAAGGCAGCGTTGATTTCTTCTCTTTGGCTTCCTTCTCTCTCCTGCTCCCTATTTTGCTGACAGGTTCATAAAGCTTTTTAATAATCTATACTGTCAGAATTAATTTAAAGTAACCCATCCCTACACATGGCTCTAGGAAACCCAGAAGTGCTTTCTTGCCAATTGTGGTATGCAGGAAGGCACACAGGTAGTTGTTTTTTTAAACAAAAAATCATCTACTTCAATAATTGATTGGAATAAAACATGGTGAAAACCTTTATTATTTTAATGGTTTTAAAATATGACAGAAACAGGGAAGGAGCAAAAATAAAAATATAAGCATTGCCAAAAGAAAAAAATATGACCATATTTTTCAGACTATAAGATGCACTGGCGTATAAGACGCACCATGGCTTTGAAGAGGTAAATTTTTTAAAAAAGGTTTTGCACTCTGCAGGCCTCCCAAACCCTCTGCACGCCTTTGTTATTTGCAAAAAAGGAGGGGGGCATGCAGACCTTTGGGTGGCTCTTAGACTGCTCCCGGGGGGGGGGGGGAAGAATGAGCAAAAAATGGCCTGTTTTTCGCAAAAACAAGCCATTTTTGCAAAAAAAAAAAGGGGGGGGAGGCATGGAGAGGCTTTAGAAGGCTTGTAGAGTGCTCCTGGGTGCTCATTTTTGCAAAGGGGGGCAGGGTTTCAGTAGGCCAAAATGCTATATTCAGTGTATAAGATGCACCAAGATTTTCACCCTCTTTTTTGAGGGAAAAAGGTGTGTCTTATACTCCAAAAAAATGGTATTTTAATTATAAATAGTTAAAATTCTACACATATTCTCTTAATGCAATTAAACAAGCACATATATATTTGTAATATATTTATATAACTGTCACTTTTTTAAACTTACTGTATTTTGTATAAATGAGTCCGATATTTCATTATATTTATCCATATAAAATCTACATCTATAGGTAATCCATTCATAGGTGGCAAGTACAATTTACTTCAATCCATTGAGTAAAATCCATTTATCTTTTCAATGTTGCAATATCAGCCCTTTGTCCAGAGCAAAGGAACAGAGAATATATTTATGTTGTCTGGTTGTCAGGTCCCAAGTGCTACCTATGTAGTTCAAAAGAATATAGTTGTCTGAAAATTTTAGTTTGTGTCTTGCAATTATTTTTATATATTCCAATACTTTCTCCCAAAACATAGTAAACATAAAGCATTGTAAAAACACATGTTTTATCAATTCCCACACTTTTGACTAATATCAAGCGTTAGCATTATGAAAACCTTGTGTAAGGAACCTTAATTTTTGTGGAGAGTTGTGCAATTTTGTACTTGATAATGGTGGCAGTAATATAGTTTATGTATGTGCACACACCACTGCAAAAGTGTGAAATTCTTAATAAAATTGGGGGAACCATCCATTGAAATTTGCACAAGACATTCACTTTTTTAATGATATTGAAGATTGTGTATTTAATTGGGTGATTCAGCAAGCTTTCTAAGAAATAGTTTACTTTTACAAAGGCAGACAAAAATTTCTGCTGAAGCAAAGGTCGGACTTCTATCATTCCAGTGGCTAGAAAAATGAAAACCCATTTTGTCTTCAGTGAGTGCTGCTGTGTCTGCTCCTAAATGTGGCTCTTGACAAGAAGCATCTCTAAATACTTTGGAAAAGCAATGCCATGGATAATAGGAGCCAATGGTGAAGATGCCCCCCTTACCATAATCCCTATCAGGGTAGTTTGTATCTATGCATTTATTTATTCTACAATAGTTGTAAAATGATATCAATTAATGCTCTGGGCAGTAAATAACAAAACAAGTTTTGGATCAAATTTTGTTAGGAATAGTAATTTGTATGGTGTTATACAAGCAAGGAAAGAAGGGCCAAAGGTACCTCCGTGGTAACTTTTATGAAAAAGGGTTGCAAACTTAGCCTATGATCCCATGTATGGCACTTCTCAAAAGGGAAAGAATTCCTAGCAGATGCAGAGGTTTGGTTTGGATGGCAGACTCAATTTTTGGAAGGTGATACCTGAAGTATATATAGCACAGCCTTCCAATAAAATTACATGCAAAAACTTTTATTATATAGTGTTATTTAATGTCAATGACAGCTATTTATGAATTTATTATTTATAGGACACAATTTAAAAGATTTTAAAAAGCAATCAAAGGGAAGACTTCACCTTAGATTTCTTATAGTTAAAACCAGCCTTCTTCAAATCTGGCAAACTTCAAATGTAAGTTAAACATTATAGCATCCAGAACCCCATCCCCAACATATGCAGTTGTTCTGGAAATGCAAAAGAATAATATTCTATTACAATAATAATTACAATAATACATCAATTTTTGATACAAGAAAGAAAGAGGATAAACTGAAGCAATAGTAGCAAGACTGGATGGATATAAACAAATGCATTTCAGTGTATGTCATCATTTCAATTAGCAGCATAGTGTAAGATTATATAAAGTCTTCATTGAAAATATAAATTTTGAAAAATGGGAGAAAGATGTGACCCTACACAAGACTTAGCCACGGAGTTTGTGATATAAAAAGCAAAAAGGAAGAACAGACAAAAATAAATCTTAAGAACTCAGGAAACATTCAGGTCAGGAAGCCAGAGGAGTAGGGAAAAAGAGGGACATATATCGGAGAAATGGCAGTCTGGAAAATGGATGCAGCAGGACATGGAACTAATAAGGATTTGAGGAATGTCATTTTGTGGTGTTGTTCCATTCTTTACTCTTCAGAGTTAGTGCCTTCCTATAAATTTAACAGTAGGTAGAACTACTGCAATACGTGTTCCATTTACTAATTCCATTTGATTAACCATAACCCAGTGGTGGGATTCAGCCAGTTCACACCACTTCGAGAGAACCAGTAGTTTGGTGACCTGGTTGTTGGAAGAAATCATTAGGGCAGAGAACTGGTTGTTAAATTATTTGAATCCTACCACTGCCATAACCCCTATCTCCAGAGGATGGTAGAGGGCAAGAAGACCTGAAGGAATGTTGTCCAGGGGGTCACGATAGGTTGGACACGACTTTGCAATTAACAACAACAACCCCTATCAAAAATATTTTGTGAGGACAAATTGTCTCTTATGCCTGAATTTGCAACATGGTGGAACTGCTATAGTTGAAAAAATTCTGATACCGTTACACAAACAATATTTCTGAAGGAGAAGACCCCTAATATAGAATGTGTTATATTTTTTGGTCTGATTATCAGTGGAAGTAGATTTTAAATTTACTTTAATTCTACAGGGGAGTGTATATGATGAGAATCTCTGGCAAAACATATAACCACCATTTTCTGTTTCTTTTCCCAAATTTTCAGAATCAATGGTCCATGGCCATTTCCCACAATCCTTATTGAAGCTTGAGAAAATATGTATTTATATAAAAATGGATGTCAGAACCCTTTTATTGCAAAAGAGTGACCCATACTTTAGAAACACATGCCCAAGTAATATGATGGCTGTATCGATTGACAAATTATTGTAGCTCTATAGATTGCAGTAGAGGTTGTATAGATTTTCCAGGATTTGATGCTATAAATGAAAGAACTTAGAGATTATTTTGGGAAAAAGCATATTGTTGCATAGCAGGGCTAAACTGATATTCAAAGGGGTGCTTCTTTTCAATCAAGATTGGAGTAAAAGCTTTCTGTCAGAAGCAAGTGCTGCTCCATGAAGTGATATGTGTGTGTGTGGGTCCATTCTCAACAATCAAAATTCAGTGATTGTGAACCAAATACAGTTCACAACGTCTTTTGGAGATAAAATGAAAGATGTCTCCAATTACACCTGGGTTTTATACATAGATAAATTATGGTTCTGTTAATATTTAAAAATAAAAATTCATACTTTAGTTTTATGCAAAATTTCCACCCAAAAAGAGAATATAGTGATTACATTAGAAATGCCTTTTTCCAATTTATAGGTGGCAATGCAAAACTTGAGTTGTGCAGAATAAAGCGATACAAGATGTGTAGCTTGGAGATAGAAAAGAAATTTATAGTTAACAGAGCTCTCACCTGTACACAGTGCATGCTGTGACAAGATTCTAGAAAATGATTCCATGGTGATTGAATGAAAAGAAGCTTTGTACTATTTCCCCCCACCATCTCCAAGGATATATCTTCAGAGGGGGAATCTGAGGCTGCAGGTTTTAGAGCTGTCTGAGTTTGTATGTGCCTTGAGTCCAAGAAAATGCCATGTTCCTGAAGCAAAATCATATTAGTTTTTCCTTCTTCCACTCTGTCTAATGTTAGCCTATAATTTGATCCTTCCATCTGCCTTGGTCTTTTCGTATTTGGCTTGTTTTCTGAATTAAGAGATTGTGGGTACCAGATATAGGTATATAGGCTGGCTAGAAATTAGTATACAATGGCAAATCTCTGATCAGAAATAATTATAGTTGGTATGCCAGACTTTAGCAAGAAGGTATCTGAGACAAATTGAGATAGAGATACAGTTAAATGTCTAGGAAACACTCACTCCCTTATTTTTAGAGAGTATGCAACCATATCTCTCAAGGTTGACTCAGCCTTCCATCCTTCCGAGGTGGGTGAAATGAGGACCCAGACTGTGGGGGCAATATGCTGACTCTGTAAACCGCTTAGAGAGGGCTTAAAGCCCTATGAAGCGGTATATAAGTCTAACTGCTATTGCTATATCTCAAATGCATTGATAGCAATGTTCTGTTACATCAGAATAAAGCTTCAGTTTACCAAGGCTTATGCTGCCCACCTAAATCAGAGCCTAAACGCATCCTTCAGTGCCATCAGGTATGTCCAACTCCCAAGCGTAGATGACTTCAGTAAATCAAAAAGTATTGAACAAACATTGTAAAAAAAAAAAAATCTTGAAATAGCTATGACTTCTATCTTAATACCTTGAATCAGAAAGATTGTAATAAAAGGACTTCAACGGCAGTGACTATTACCCACAGTATATGTGTGTTTCTAGAATATTGGGGGAGGGGGTGAACTTGATTCGTTAAGGACACAAATTATAAATGTGATTTTAATAGAAAAATTATGATCTTTCTTGATTGTGACCCAATCTATGGTTGTATTGGGTTTATTTGTGGGGGGGAGGGTTGGGGAAAGCTCGTCTGAGTATAGACCCATATTCATATTATAATCCACCAAAACAGCCAGATTATTTTTTTCATGTACTGCTACCCAATATGATCTCTCCCATTCTATATATATGCTTTTGATTTTTCCACTCATGTGAAGGACCTTGCAATTGACCTTGTTGAAATTCTTCTGGCTGGGTTTTGCCAATTGTTCCTGGTGACAAGATTACCCTGCATCTTGGTGTGGTCTTACAAAGTATTTGTTATCTTCTTTATTCTTTTGTTATCTGTTAATTTGACATGTTTAACCCCTCATTCAAATACTTCATAAAACTGATGAGCAATGCAGAGACTAAATTGGAATCCTGTGATCTCCTTCCAACTTGCTGAAGAGCCCTAGATGAAAAAATTTTCAATTAGTTCTGCATCCATTTAATGATAGCAAAATCCAGCTTACATTTTGCCAATTTCTGTGCTAGTATTAAGTTTCCCTTAATACTGAAAAACAGTCAGGACTGAAAAAGAACATTAGTGGAACAGTTCTCTCTGAATTCAAATTAATAAGGTTTATTAGGAAATAAGTTGAAGTGAGAATACAAGCATTCTATCAACTTGGCTTTCAAATGTGGAACCTATTTATTAGCAATTCATTAGATTCTGGCTTTCTTCCTCCCACACTTTTGGTATAATGAGAAGGATGCCATTTTTTCCAACGAGCCTGGGAGGGGGAGGCAATCTGCCTTGATTTTTATTTACATAATTATTACTAGCCAGATTATCAGTGTGAGAATCTTCTTTTATAGTTAGGGTTTCATAGATGACTGACAAATGCTTTGCTGTAGTCAAGATGGGAGGGAGGGAGGAAAGAAGGAAGAAAAGGAAGGAAGGAAGGAAGGAAGGAAGGAAGGAAGGTAGGTAGGTAGGTAGGTAGGTAGGTAGGTTGGTTTGGTCTGCCCCGTTCTCATTAAACCTATGCTGGCAGCATGCTGTCAAATTGACTACTTGATAGTCTCTTCCATGATTTTACCGCACCACCCCCACCATCAATGTTTTTTTCCTCTTTCCTTGGGTTGCCATTTCCTCCATCTTTTTGCTCAGACTCATTGGGATAAAGTCTCCTTTGCAGAAAACACCAAATTTAAATATTGATGAACTCTGCCCTCTCTCTGATACCTGTTACCATCTGACCGTGTTTGTCAAGCAGCAATCTTAGTTTTTTTCCCTTTCCTTCTTTTATTACTGCCCTTGCAAATACCCACCACAACCTTTCCTGTTGCTGTTAGCTTCACTTTTAATTCTAAGTACCTTTTCCACTTTAGCCTTACTGGCTGTCTTTCAGTTCCAAGTGGGTTTATTCTAATTTCCCTGAGAACAACTACCAGTTGTCCCAAGTTAGATTGGGTGGCCACACCCCTTGTCCTTTTTCTTAAACATTACCATCTTATAGAAGGTAGGAAGGATGCCTTTTTTTCTGGCAGCCCCTGCCCTATGGAGCACTCTACCCCTCGAGGTTCAGCAGGCCTCCACCCTTTTAGCCTTCCATAAAGCTCTATAAACTTGGCTGTTCTCCAAATGCTGGGTTAACATGAGGTGACTGCATATCGGAAGTTTGACTTGGCACAAGGGATTTGTTTGTGTTTATTTTTATAGTTATAATTTTAAAAAATATGATTGGGAGCTGAGTTTTTTATAAGATGAGCAGGTATATAAATGTTTTATATAAATAAATAAAAATATTGTGCAGCACCTGTCCTCCCACACTCCTGCAGCCCCTTCCAATTCACCTACACTCAGAAGTACCCCTCCACAGCCCCTGCTGGTGCACCCACACTGCCTGCATTTCTTGCTAGCCCACTGTAGTGCCTGCCGACAGCTGCCACTAGCCTGCTTATGAGCCCACACCCACCCACTTGTGGACCTGGTTAACCTGGACACACTCTGTAATACCTGCCTCTAGTACCTGTGCTCCCCCCCCGGACTCCTTGCCTGGGATTCCTGCCACTTCCATGGTAACAACTTGCATAGTCCCGGGGTTATGACACCAATTGGATTGCCATCACTAAGGGATCCGGTCACATGATATAGACCTTTATGATCACATTGCTTAGTGATAAAAATATAAACCTAATGGATGTTTAAACAGGACTATCTGTACCTAATTACTGTTTTTCTCTTTCCTCAACCTTCTTTAAAGTCTAGTCCAAGAGGATATTAATAGCAATAGTACTTAGACTTATATACCACTTTACAGTGCTTTATAGCACTGTAAACTCCTCTAAGTAGTTTACAGAGTCAGCCTATTGCCCCCAACAATCTGGATCTTCATTTTACCCTCCTCGGAAGGATGCAAGGCTGAGTCAACTTTGAGCCTGGTGAGATTTGAATTGCCAAGTTCCAGGCAGGCTGCAGTCAGCAGAAGTAGCTTAAGGACAATGGAAAAAGCCTGCAGTACTGCACACTAACCACTGTACGACCGTGACTCTTCCAAATCTTCTACCAAATCTTTGGTGGTCCATAGCGCACACACACAATACAGAGGTGGTATTCAGCAGGTTCTGACCAGTTCTTGAGAACCGATAGCAGAAATTTTGAGTAGTTCAGAGAACTGGTAAATACCTTCTCTTACTTTTCCCACCCCCATCTATTCTCTGCCTCCTGAGTCCCAGCTAATCAGGAAGGAGGATTTTGCAATAAACTTCCCCTGGAGTGGGGAGGGAATGGAAATTTGACAGTATCCTTTCCCTGCCACGCCCACCAATCTATGCCACGCCCACCAAGCAACACCCACAGAACCGGTAGCAAAAAAGTTTGAATCCCATAACTGACACAATAGTATTTTTATTGTTTCCCCTTTGTATTTTTATCTAAATGTTTTGACTGGGCCTTAAATATTTTCATCTTAGTACACATGGGCATTTCCTTTAAATTTAACACTATTAAGGGAGCTTAAATTGCATATGTGTACAGAGGAGAGGATGATGATTCAGGCACATTTATTGGCTGCTGGAGCTACCTCCCTCTGCTGTCTTTCTGTACAAAGTAGCTTAAGGGCAATGGAAAAATTAAGCAGGTTCTCCCTTCTCAGGAGTTGTCCATCATCCTTGGATTCTGGTTGGCCTTGTGAGAGCAATTATTTTCCTCTAATAGTATTATGCTGTTCCAATTTGGATAAAACAGAGTAGTAAGCCAGAGAGAGTTCTTTTCAACTGATAAAGTTCTCAGGCAATAAGACCTCCTTTACAGAGAACATAGTCCATTGAACAAAGTGGACTTTGAGTTGATATACATAAGATTAATTTATTTTAAGAGAGATTCAAAATTGACCTATGCTGGCCTCTCCTAATGCAGTGTATTCTCACAGGCCATGAACTTTGGCCATGTTGACTAGGAATTATAGGAGGAAATGTCAAACAGATTTAAAGGCCATCAAGTTCAGGAAAGATGTTATTCCTCTTCTAGGCTAGTTTTGACTTATGTCACGGTCTGCAGATACTCACATGTTATAATGGACTGATGTACATATCACTCATTCTGGCATGTATCTGCTGATCTTCCCCTTTGAATAATAGAATATATGCTTGTGAAGCTTGAAAGAGAGAATGACTGATTTTTTAAAAAATCAGCTTAACCAAGTTGGGGAAAGGGACAATTGTGGTATAGGGAAATTTCATTTCATGACTTTTTTCCCCCAAATCCATGGCTATTTTTTTTTCCATCAACAAATCGAAATACACACCAGGAGTCTTTAGGACTGGAAAACCACAGCATGCAGTGAAGTAAATCTTGTGAGTTAAATTTATAAGTGCCATGTCTGTTTGCCTGAGGTACTGGATATATGCCTTATTGAAATGACGTGGCTGCAACAGAGTTAGTAATTAGAATAAACCCACTTGGAATCAGTTCCAAGTCTTGTGGGATTGCTCTGTATACGGGTGGAGTCAGTCATCTGGCTGCCACGGGAACCAATGACTCCACAAACATTTTATTTGATGGCCTGTATCTTCCTGCCCCACTGAACTTTAATGTTGTTTAAAGATTACTTTAAATTAATAAATATGAAGTTGCTGGAATACAGAGTAAAGTTTTAGCATCTTTACTTCCAATAATACTGTAGGCCTCATAGAAATCCTATAGCAATTTCAGGAAAGAAGACTGACCAACTTTTTTTCAGGTGATAATCTGGAAAAGAACCAGACAATTTTATTCTGTTTGTCTTGTGGTAAATGAGGGTTTTATTACTGATAGTGTTGAGCATGACATATACTTTATGAATGAATGTATTCCTTTCCCTGTGCCCCCCCCCCCCCAATGATAATCATTTTAGAAGAGCTGTCATTAGTCTCCTATTGCAAAACTTACAGAAAGTTTGCCAACCAATGATCTACCTTTTCAGTAAAGTCTTTTTTTGTTCTGTATGGGCTTTGATTTCCCTTCCCATGGTCCCTAGAGTCCTTCATCTCTGTTAACTCTTTTTCTATTTGCATGCCATGTTGCATTGTCTCCAATTGACAAATAGATGGAGAACTGTTTATTGCCTTCTTGGTGAATTTATTCCACACATGTCAATGTCTACTTGATGGTAATGGGTGGGTGGGTGAGTGGGTGGGTGTGTACATGTCCATGTATGTGCATGCTCCAAAATAAAGGCTTGCTATAAACTGAGATGAGATGTTACTATTTTGGTCTCACAAATTGTGTGGAAGATTGTATTCTCATAAGGCTACCTAATTGATCATTATAGTTGACAATTTGTTATAACTATTATTTAGAGTTGGTCCAGTTTCCTTTTATTAACAGTTGAATAGCTGGAAATGTGAAACAGATCAGTCCAAACTTATTTGTCCCTTCCTTTATCTTTTTTATATTGATTCTGATTATGAATATTGATTATGTTTGGCTTGTGCTGATTGGCTTGTCTTCTGTCTCCTGACCATTCAGCCATCCATAATCCAGAATTGTATGCTTAACCCATTCTGTTCTGTCCCTAGATTTAGTCATAGCATCCAGGCTGGTTGACTTTCCTCCCCTTCCTTTTGCTGCGAGGTCATAGACCTTTCCATTCCTAAAATAGTAGTTTTGTGTGTTGAGATTTTAAATATCTCATTAGACTCTGCAAGGAGGAGGCACCAATAGGGAGGGATGAGTCAGTCTAGCATAGGAACTGTAATAGAGTTTTACCCTTTTGATGTGGTGTGCAGACTTTAGAGGTTGCCATGACATTTTATTTTTCCAGAAGTGCTGAGAACTGCACTGGTAATTCAGAGTATGATTCTCTGATTTTGGGGGTTGCCCTTATACTGTTCATAATGACCAGAGTGGTTCAGTTGTAACTCTACCTTCTTCCTCAAAACTAATTTCCCATGAATGTTCTCAGATTCCCTGTACTTGGTCTTTAACACTATAGTAGGGTTTCAATTCCCTTCCACAGTTTCCATATTTTTCACTTATGCAAACTGGTATTGAATTTTTAAATTATAGAAAAGTTTTGTGCTCATATATGTAATTATAATGCAGTCTTAGGTCAGCCTCCATGAAGTTGAATGAATGAAAAATGTACCAGCTGAATTAGTCTATTGGTGCCGTTTTGTTGAGTCAGGAAGCATATACATCTCAGAATAATTCAAAACTTCAGAGTTTGACACTTCTGTGGAAAACTTTTTTTCCAAGTTGTCTTGGAAGCAGTTAATTTTTAGACCAAAAATATATGGGGGAAAATGTTTAAAACCTTCTCCTAGATTATTTATATCATAGAATATATCATATTGACTTGAACTGCAATTTCACTGAGTTTGACATTTAAAGGTATTAGGATTAAATGCTAATCCAGATTTTATTGGTCCTGAATAATAAAAAATAGTAATGAATGATAATGAATAATAATTGTTTATTAGCTCTGATTATTAAATATTGTCTACTCTTAGGTGTATCTACAGTATGTTTCTGGAGTAGGTATGACAGTGTTCCCTGGAAGCCTAACCTAGATTTTTCTATGAATGAAGATAATTAGCATTTTCAGTGGCAGCAAAGTCATGGTTGGTTGAGCTGAAATCCTTTGATCGGTAGTGGTAAAGAAAAAAATAAGTAATATGTTCTTAAATTTATTTCTAAAAAAACAAAAGCAGCACTTTGAAATAAACTAAATAGCTAAAGCAATGGCAATAGCACTTATATTCCACTCCATAATGCTTTACAGCACTCTCTGTGTGGTTTACAATGTCAGCATATTGCCCTCATTTTTCTGACCTTGGAAGGATGGAAGGATGAGGCAAACTTGATCCAGTTAGGATTAAACTTCTTGCTGAGGGCAGAATCAGCCTGCAATACTGCATTCTAACCACTGAGCCACCTAAGGCTCCTTACTTACTAAAATAATAGATTCTTTAAAAAGACATAGGAACAGTGCATACTGTGATCACTCATGTATAGATCAATATCCCTTTGGCTCTATCAATTTCATATGCATTTGTCGATTCCTATATCTTATCCCCTTCTATATTTTTGTTTGGATTTTCTTTAGAAAAATGCATATATAAATTGAATTATATATGCCCATTCTGATATGTTATCATAAAGCATGGTTATAAATATATTTTGGGAGCACTCCTTTGGGAAAGCTCAAAGTCAAAAAAATTGGAGAAAGTTGATCTGAAGTATAATCAATGTTAGTTTGTGCTGGAATTCACAAATAAACATTTCTTATCTATTAGGAATTTTTGAATGAGTGCACAATAGTTGGTCACATGGACACACTAAGAATTGCAGTTTAAAGCACATCCCTACAGTTAGACCAGTGTTTGGGAATTCCAATCCTTTTTATAAGCAGATGGCCTGAAAGCTGTACTACCAGCTGGAAATGTGTAAATGCAAGAGTTGGCTATATTCCTGGAGAAGCAAACATAATTGCTGAGGAGGCTTTGTTGTCGTTTGACTTTGAGCTACCTGATTATGCTCAGAATGACATAAGCCATTGGCTTTCTATTAGCTCTCTAGTCTAGAGCAAATAAGAATTCTTTAAGTTAATACCTAAAGAGCCAATTTGCTCTAGTGGTTAATGCACCAGGCTAGAAACCAGAAGACTGTGAGTTCTAGTCCCACTTTGGTTGATCTTGGGCCAGTCACTCACTCTCAGACCAATTTAATTCACAGGATTGTTGGGAGGAAAGTAAGAGGAAGGAATATTAGGTTTGTTTGCTGCCTTTCGTTATTTATAAAAATGGTAAAGGTGGGATAAAAATATTTTTAAAATAAAATATATAAAAATAGAAAAAAGATCAGAAAAATAATAATCAAAGTATACCTAGAATTGTTGGGAAGTTCCAATTCATACAACACAGCACAGCATTGAAATTTAGTACAGGAAACTGGATCTGTTTTCTGGTTCTCTTTTTCTTTTAAATAGCAACCACATACTCTTAATTAGCTAGTTTAGTGCAGTGAAGAAGGTATTGAGCTAGGAGCAGGGAGAACCCGAGTTCTACTCCAGAAACTACCTGGGTGATTTTGGGGCAGTTCTTGCTCAACCCAGCATTTCACTCAGAGTTGTTGCTTCTCCTGGCATTGAACTAGAGAGCACCTGGTGAGTTTTATGATGGTTGGATTCACCAGACTCTGTTTTATATGTTGTATGGTGCCTAAATTCAATGCATTTAATTAATTAGGAGAAAGATGTGTATACTATCTTATTTATCTTATTTATTTTATGAAATTTGAGGGGTCCTTGGTAATGAAATGTTTGCATGAAAACAACCAAACTCAGAGAGCACCATCATTTCAACCATGAGTTACAAATATTCTCATTTATTCATGAAATTTATCTGACTTGCCAACCAATCAGATGCTATGATTTGCATTAAAGATAGGGTTAAAAAATGAGAATGAAAAAAATTAAGATGCTAAGGTGCTAAAAGCATTATAAAATGGTTTTTAAAATGCCACTTTACAGATGAAACTCAAAAAAGTTCATTTATTTCAGTAATGCAACTTAAAAAGTGAAACTAATATATGAGGTAAGACTCATTACATGCAAAGCGAGATAGTTCAAGCCGTGATTTGTCATAATTGTGATGATTATGGCGTACAGCTCATGAAAACCCCAAATCCACCATCTCAGAAAATTAGACTATTACATGCAATCAATAAAACAAGGATTGCACATAGAACAATATCAGACCTCTGAAAAGTATAAGCATGCATATGTACTCAATACTTGGTTTGGGCCCCTTTTGCAGCAATTACTGCCTCAATACGGCGTGGCATGGAAGCTATCAGCCTGTGGCACTGCTGAGGTGTTATGGAAGACCAGGATGCTTCAATAGTGGCCTTCAGCTCTTCTGCATTGTTCAGTCTTATGTCTCTCATCTTTCTCTTGGCAATGCCCCATAGATTCTCTATGGGGTTCAGGTCAGGCGAGTTTGCTGGCCAATCAAGCACAGTAATCCCACAGTCATTGAACGAGGTTTTGGTGCTTTTGACAGTGTGGGCAGCTGGAAAATGAAGTCAGCATCCCCATAAAGCTCGTCTGCGGAAGGAAGCATGAAGTACTCCAAAGTCTCCTGGTAGACGGCTGCATTAACCCTGGTCTTAATGAAGCACAGTGGTCCAAAGTCCTGTTGCTCAGTGGTCCAAAGTCCTCTTTTCTGATGAGAGCAACTTTTGCATCTCATTTGGAAACCAAGGACCCAGAGTATGGAGGAAGAATGGAGAGGCCAATCAAGCACAGTAATCCCACGGTCATTGAATCAGGTTTTAGTGCTTTTGGCAAAAGTTGCTCTCATCAGAAAAGAGGACTTTGGACCACTGAGTAATAAAGGTATCAGTGCACTAAGGAGCCTTAAGGAAGACACTACCCCTATTCATCTGTTCAGCACTAAGCTCTTCCCAGTAGCAATACATTATTAACCTTCTCTCCTTCCCACCTTCCAACTGGCCCCACCTGACCATATATCAGAAACTGTCCACAATTACGTGGGGAAAGTATCAGGGAAAGACAATAGCAGATCCTGCTTCAGTCCAGCTTTTTCTCTCTCTCTCTGAACCATCTGCCAATAACCCTATTGGCTCGTGATATCATATTTCAGTCTTGTCTTACTAGGTTTGCTAAATAGAGATTAGATTGGAAAGATTTGCCTCCGTAAAAAGTGAAGCACATTGTTTTATTCATATTTGAGATCTCTGCCAAAAATGTCACTTAAGTCCAACTATAAAACATTGAACCATAAACGTAATTAATAACACTATTCAATATATTCAGAACTACCAACATCCTCTCAAAAAAGCAACCAGAAACCACTTACACACAAAAAATCAACCTAAATCAATTTATTTTTGCCATGAGAGGAAGATAGTAGAAAGGGAACAGCCTTGTCAGGAGTCCCCAACTTTGGCAGCACAAAGAGAAGATCCTCTACACAAGTTCCTGAAAGAAGGAATACCATGATATTTCAGATCAATTAGTCCTAAGTTATGTACAGCTTTAGGAGGTAGAACCTCCATTTTGAATTGTATTCAGAAACAGTCTACAATCTAGCAAAATATCAGCATACTGTATATTCAAGGTCTTACACAAATTGGCCTGGAAGTAATTTCACCATAATACCACATGCAGGGAAACCTACATAATATAAATAGACTGGGTACAGCTATGATGCTTGGATGTTTTGAATATACTTCTTCCTTAAAAGAAGAAATTAATCAGTCCCCAGTATAGCTGTGGCACATCTGGAAAGATCTAATCAAATGTATCTAGGTGAATAATTCAAGAAAAGTCAAAGTGCAAATGATACTATAGGTTACAATTGTTCAATTTCTGGTCATAAAATCCAGCATTTAGAACAAATAAATGTTATGTACCTCTAATTTTAAATGAGAGTCATTTCATTTAGTTTTATTTCAGGATTCTGGATTAAAACTGTATCTAGAAATGTATGTGTATGAGATTGAGAGAATATAAAAAATTCCCAACCAAATTCAAGTTTAAAAAAATCCTCAGTTATGTTTTGACAGGTCACTTATTAAAATTTCTTTTTTGGAAGGTAAGAAGCTGTCAGAACTTGTAACATCCATGGATTATTTTAATAGAACATATTACTTACTTGTTAGCTTCTGAAACATAAATTGCCTTCTACAAGTTTGTAACTGGTTTCTCATGCTTGTTCCATGAATCTTTTCCCCTTCCCCCTCCTTATCATTGGAGTTTAAAACTGGCAATTATAGGGGAGGAAAAAGAAATGAAGAATATATTGAGAATAGTTAAGCATTTAAATGACGGAAGTTTTGTCAGGAAGCCAATAAGGACACCTGGGAGCTGGGTTTAGTGAAGATGCCTAGAATAGATGCCATATGAGTGTTAATCCTATATAAATTAGAACAACTTTGCATGCCATCTACTTCCCATCTGGCTTAGGGCAGTGCCAGCATGAGCACAAAAGAATAAGCCAATATTAAGCCCCAGCTTTTTCATTTACCGTATTTATCGGCGTATAACACGCACCGGCGTATAACACGCACCCCCCATTTTAACACAAAAATTTGAGTAAAATTTTTTTTCATTAAAAATAAATGACTTGGAAGCTCGGAACTTAATGTTGGATTAAAATTTATAACATTAGAACATGAATTATAACATTAACTCCTCTTAAAAGGCAAATATGAAATGAAAAAACACCTCTTTGAGCAAAAAAACTTAATCAGAATCACTGCTTTTTGGAAAACCAAAAACCTCTTCCTCATCTTCACTCTCTCCCTCTTTTTTCCCTTCCTTCCCCCTTCCTCTTGCCTATCAACTTCATCCTCTTTGTCTTTCTGCTCTTTCCCTCTCTTCCCCTTTTCTTCCTACCTCCTTCCTTCTCCCTCCCTTCTTCTTTTTCTTCCTTTCTTCTTCCATCTTCCTCCTTCTCCTTCCATTCTTTCTCCTTCCATCCATCTTTTCTCCTTCCATCTTCTCCCCCCCTCCCTTTTTCTTTTCCTCCCCCCTCCCTCCTTCCTTCCTCTCCTTCCCTTTCTCACACACAGGAAGGGGAGGGGGGCTATCTAGTCGCTTTCACAGCATAATTTCTTTATCTAACTTTTAAAAAACAGTGTGCAAATCAAACGAGATTTTCGTAACCTGCGAAGCACCAAGTTATATTATGTTGTTACAAATTCGCAGCTACTCCATTCTTTCTGATAGGGAACTACATTTCCCAAGATGCCTCAGGTCCTCAAAGCGCTGAACGCAGCTTTGCAATTGACTCCAGCGAGGCCTGGCAGCCGCCGGCTGGGGTGGTTGTCAGGGCGATGCGGAGCGGATGCGCCGTTTGTTACTGCTTCCAGCAATCAAGACGGACAAGGGAAGCGACTGAAACGGACGCTGGCCGCAGGAGAGCGAGGCTGCTGCCAGCCGTTTCACCTTGCGCAGCGAATTTGACTGGGTCCCGGGGCTTCTGCCGGGTGGCAGAAGCCCGGGACCCAGTCAAATTCGCTGCGCAAAGGGAAACGGCCGGCAGCAGCCTCGCTCTCCTGCTGCGGCTTCTGTTTCAGTAGGGAAGAAAACTTCCTTTCGCTTCCCGAATTTGACTGGGTCCCGGGGCTTCTGCCGGGCGGCAGAAGCCCGGGAAGCGAAAGGAAGTTTTCTTCCCTATTGAAACAGAAGCCGCAGCAGGAGAGCAGGGCTGCTGCCGGCCGTTTCACCTTGCGCAGCGAATTTGACTGGGTCCCGGGCTTCTGCCACCCGGAGTATCGGCGTATAA